>NW_027278954.1:122500-205401 GCF_046629955.1 Centroberyx affinis | reverse complement strand
GTAACCTTTCAGTTCCACTCAGTGATCACCACAATACAAACAACATCCATTCTGAACAAAAAAAAAAAAAAAATATATATATATATATGTTCTTTTCAGAAAAGTATACATATATATTAGGTTTATTGAACATACCTTATTTTTCATGAAACTACATAATTATCATACTTCTTGCTATTAATATATCAACATAGATCATAAAGACTTATATTAGCTGACATTACTCATATTACCCTATTATCGAATGGGTGGGTGAAATGAGTTTAGGTGGGTTTAGCCTTCACTAGGCCACATCCCTGATTCAATGCAATCGAAAGGGTCCCTAGCGAATAGGTTCTGGTCTTGGTTTTAATCTTTGATATAGGTGGGTATAATGAGCATACAGTCCCTGTCCTGGTCAAAGCTGCTGTTCGAAGAACTGTTTATATATAGGCCTAGTATAAATATATTATATATATTGAATATATATATTGAATGAATGAATTAATGAATATTTAAGTGGGTTTTTTTTCTTGAAAAGACCCTATTGTCATGTAACTTACAGCATTCTAATACTAGTAATTCTTCAATACATTAACATTATATATATTTTTTTGTTTCTTTTTATCAGACTAAAAGGTGGGCAAACTCTGTTTGGCAGATACAAACAGATAAACTATGGTTAGACGTAGTTTTGGTGGGCTCACCCTCCACTTCATCCTTGCCTCCAGCTCTTTCTCTGGTAGTGCACGTGGGCTCCTGATGCTGATGAACTGTCAGAATTGTCCGCATGCGCGATGTGATGATGGGAATTTCCAGCAGCGGAGGAGGCGTAGCTAGCCACAGCTAGCAGTATTTAAGGTAAAATGTGTTGTTGGAGGCATTTCTATCTATAAAACGGTGTGTTTTCCAAGCTAAAGCTGAATAGAACTTGACAGCGCAATGGTCATACCACAGTGTTAGTATAAATTGAGATGATTGACACCAAACGCCGAAGATTGTGGATCTGTGGACCGCCTGGCTAACATTAGCTAAACCAAATGTTAGCTAGCCAGCTGCGCTGAAATGGGCGTTCACTGCCTAACGTTATGCCCAGTTGGGGGCCCATGCCAGTGACAGCATTGGGCGTTTGTTTTGAGCTTGATGAAGCGTTACAAGCTATTCACATAATGCTTTCCTCGTCACCACAAGCGGCCATGGCAAACTGAGTCAGTAGCAGAAGATGCGTAATAGTAAGGCAAGCTAAAGTTGTTAGCTAGGGCATGCTGCTTGCTAGCTCGCTATACGGATGCTTGGTAAGGTTAATGTGTGAGCTAACTAAGGTATAGCCAGCCAGCTAACCAGGGGACGAACAGCAGAACCCTCCCTCTGCTGCGGTTCAAGCCCCATGACAGATTTTTTGGTTCAGTAGAGCATGCACGTAGCAGCAATATCATGTTTAAATGTGCGTGCGTAATTTTAGCTAACGTTAGCTCAATGCAGTCCATCCATAATTGCTCTAGTTTGAAACCCATGCCTTAACGTTACACGCGTATGTACCTGTGGTTCGCTAACGTTAGTTCATTGACGCAAATAAGAGCGGACGACAAAAGGTTATTTCTGTGAATATTCAACAAGGTTTATGTGCCCGGTCGTTTCCATAAAATGTGCCTTGTCAGTTTCTTCATTACATATAGCATCATAGTGATAGTCATCGGTCAAACCAAGTTTAGGCCCGAGATTATATAGCCTACACGATCCACGCTCACATCATCCCACTCAGAGCACAGGCACACTTTCTCTAAAAAATAAGCATGCCTATGTTCTCAACCTCGACTCTGCAAATCAGTAAGTTTTTATATTTGTCATTTGTGAATGATACAGATGCTAGCCTTGCATTTTAATTATGGACTTAAGTAACACTGAATGAGTAGGAGGACATGTGGCCCGAGCCTCCTAGCATCCTCTTGATGTGTGTGTGTGTGAGAGTGAGAGAATTGTATTTTCATATTGCTCTCCTCTGTCATTACAGCTTGGAGACGACTCAGAAGAGTCGCACCATCATGACTGTGTCCTCATGTGCTGAGTGACCTTGAACTCACTACATTTGGTGAAACTTGGGAATGAAGGATAGATGCCTAGATGCAACTCTGAATTAACAAAGCATGAAGTAACAGCCCCTCTTGACCTCATCTTGCACGACGTACGCCTGCTTGCCTGGGAGAACAAGTGCAGGCATTGAGCCAGTGAACAACCCAGAGATGCCTGTAAGAAGGCATCCCTACAGGCTGCAGCCTAGTTACTCCAATTAAAAGCAGCAAACAATTACGCCTTGTTGTTTAGAAGAGGATGTGCTGCTGATTGGACTTAAAGACTCAACCCTCTCCCACCTCCCCCAAAAGTCGTCAACGGTGAGTGTGTGCCAGTGTGTAGAGTGTAAGATGGCGACAGAAAATGGTGCTTGAATGCTGCGTCCTGGTGCAGGGCATGCTAAAAGGGGTGAGGCTCTCTGAGAAAGGTATCACAGCTGACTGATAGTCTGCTGCCGATAATGGATGCCAAGTTAAAAGAAGACCTATTCCGGAGGTATGTGGCGGCACTGGAGAGGCGTCTGGAGGATGGAGGGGGAAACATGGGGATAGGAGCTGTATCAGAGGGGGACAAAGGAAGACATAAGGACAGTGAAGCCCTACTTTCCACAGCCACAGCTCTGCTAGGGGCCTATCAGCCAGATCCAGGGCAACGTTTCCGCATGGTGCGTTTCTATGAAGTGGTGGAGAACTCTCTCCGCTGCCAGAGAGGAGGCAACCTGAAGGGCCTGGAGAGGGCCTTCCACACCCTGGAAACCATTTGCACCAACCTCTTGCTCTTCCCCTGGAAGAAGGAGTTCAGATGTATAAAGGTGAGTTTAGTTTGATGTTTTCAGGGTTGTCATATTATTCTGACTTAAAGCAATATTTCACTTTGGGGAATCATTTCTATTTGTCCACTGTCCACTGTCAACTTCCAACATTACTTTCCCCTGCATCACTGGCATTTCCAAAATTCTGTATCATCTATTGTAAATAGATAAAATGACCTCTTGAAAAACATGGTAGCAAACAAAGTAACATATAAATAATATAGCATGCTCAAAAATAACATATTTTCATTGATGTGGTTTAGTTGCTAGGTCACTGTGTTAGAAGTACAACTTATATACAGTGACGTATGAAGTCTAGTTGTGCATTGGCTGCAAAGATGGCAGTGGTCTTTAAGCAGTGGTATGGGCTCATTGTGTATTTAACAAGTACAGATTCTGTACAGTCCCACGGCACATTCATGGCAATGATCTATACGCTTAATCAATTTAGCAGTTTATTTGAACATGATCTCAACTTTCTGGCTGTCTTCCAGTAACCTTAGGCTACTTGACTTGGTAGTTAACATTAGAAATTGAATTGTTAAGGTATATAGCTTAAATATATTACATACATACACAGAAGTGTGGCTTATGCAACCATGTGATTTAGTATAAAATGTCAGAGTATATGTTGTCTTATCATAAAAAGATTTAGCTATATAACGCCATACATCACTGTGCTGCAGCAGTACATGAAAACTACTAGATTAAGAACCCAGAGGTCAGTTCTCCCATCATGTGACATCATCTTAATTCATTTGTATATGAGATGACACAGCTTAAGGGTTAGGGTTAGGGTTAAGGTTAATTAAGTTAAATTGTGACAGTAATGCAACTTTTACTGCCTTTTATTTATTGGATACTGCTCCAAAAAGAACATGCATGATTTGTAGAATATCACTATTAAATTACTATTAAAATTACTATGTGTCCAGTCATAGAGAGGGATGTGTCTCATCCTGACAGGCTGATCTGAATGTGGCTCTTGAAAAGCATTGTGCTGTGGCGACCACACTGTGGTAAAAACAAGACATGGCAAGAACACAGTTTAAGGGACGTTGCCATTGCCATTTAGTACAAAAACACCAGTAACAGGAAAAATGTGCACACTAACCTGGGATGACACTGCTCATCTCATATGTTCAGTATTGTTGCAAAACCTGAGATGTGTTCCACAACAAGACATGCCAGCAACAAGATACGCCAATGCTTCCCAACTCATAAACATTTAAATTGTCCAAGAATGTTGGTATACATTAGCAAACAGCAGGGAGTTATAACAACACAGTAGTTAAACGGCAGTTATGTATAATATTATGGTTAAAACAGCATTGTGTGATTGTGAGATCAGCTGGAGATAGTGGCATAGAATATTCAATCACCATTGTTCAAGATGATTCATTCACTATCATTGTTGTGATTCAAACAAACAAAGCTCCCCACTAAACACCTTGTTCAACGCATCGAATTGTAATTTCAACACACTAAAATCTTTATCTTAATATTTATTTGAATAGCACATTTCAAAACAAGGTTGCAAAATGTTTTGCAAAGGAGTAGGCTAAATAAAAACAGATAAAATCATTAAAAAGTAAAGATCAATGTTATAAAAACAAGAAATTTTAAAACAAAAGAAGAACATGAAAGCAACAGAAAAAAGGTCAAGAGTACAATTAGCCTAAGAAAACTTTACATGAATGCAATTACACTGTACAAAAGTGAGTTTTAAAAAGTAACTTAAAAGATGATACTGATTTAGCCATCCTAAACTTGTCAGGCAGATTGTTCGAATGTCTATGAGCCCTGATGCAAATGTCCAATCACCGGTTGTTTTCACTAGTTAAATGAGTTAAATGACTAGTTAAATGAGTTAAATATAAAGTCTTGTTTTTACTTTTTCTTGCATTTGTGCACAAAGATGTGTGTCATGAGATTTACGTATTATTGCAAATTTGGTGTACTACAGTACACAAAGTGTACTATGTTGGCTTATGTCTCATTTCCTTGTTGCAAATATAATTTAGCCTGTCCCTTGATATGTTGATAGCACACATAATCTTTTTCATATGCATAACATGCACTGTATCATTTGCATCAGTTCTGTGTAAATTTCAGTTAGATCATTTGTCATGTACAGTACAGTACTGATCAGATCATTCAGAACTATCAGATATGTCCTATATGTTAATTGTGTTGTGAGGTCTTTGTAAATATCCATCTCTATTGATTGCACCGTCTAATATCACAGGAATAGTATGCACGTTCAGTTTTGGGGTGGATGTGGCTTTAGCTTTTAATGTGTCAGATTTAAGTGACCTTGCTTACACTGATAGTAATTAATCCATTTCTCTTTTAGACCTTCACCGGTCCATATGTGTACCATCTGCAGTCTGCCATTTCTGACGCTGAACTTCGATCTCTTATGCGCACCATCGGCTACTCCCGTGACCACGAATCGCAGTTCCATTTGCGGGAACACCCTGGGGGCGCGAACCATCTCCGCCAGTTGGCATTTGAGCTCTTCCTGGCCCAGGCAGAGTGTCGTCTTCTGGGAGAGGTAGTGGCTCTGGCACGTGGTTCAGCCTCAGAGCTGGAGGCCCTGGAGCTCCGCAGAGGTTGCAGAGACGACGCAGCTGGCTGTGCTGAGGCACTCCGCAGACGGGATAGCCTTGGGGCAGATATGGCCCGGCTGTCTGTGCGGCCGATGGATATAGAGAGGCCTCATCCTCACCACCTGAGGAGAGGTAGCCGCCCATCTAAGTCTGTGGATGTTACAGATGGAGCTGGTCACTGGCACGCAGCAGTCAGCAAGCCTGTTCTGAAGGCCTCGCTGAGTCTGAGGAAGGAGCCACTGTTCGTGGATGCAGAGGAGGATATGAAGGATGAGATCATCAGGCCTAGCACCTCAGCATCTCTTTTCTCTGTGGCGGCTCCACCTTCCTACAGCCCTGTTGCCGATTTCTTCCCAATTCAGTCACCTCCTCCGGCTGATGCGTACTCATCCTACCACTTGTCGTCTTTGGATGAGATTGACTTGTACACAGAGAGGGGTGGGTCTGGGATGGGAGGAAGGCAGACCCCCTCTAGACCTCTATCCAGAGAGCCTCGGGAGGCAAGGGATGGGTGGCTGCTCAAGGCTCATGGCAGTGTGAAGTGTCAGGGTTGTGGCCTGGGCTGCTCCACTATGGCCTCCTGCCAGAGGTGTGACATGATCCTCTGTTCTGCCTGTCACGATGTTGACCCCTCCCCTTGCTGTGGCCTGCAGGACTACCACCCCAAATCCCCACGGCCCCTCGATGGATACATCCCTGTGAAGGAAAAGCTCTCTGTCTACTCTAACACTCACTCCCACTCCCACCTCCACCCTCACCCCCTCACGCTGACCCACTCACACACTCACCCCCACCCTCACCCCCAGATGGTGGAGAAACCCCTCATGTCCACTAAGCTGTTTCCAAGCAAGTCTGTTGCCATGGCAGCACCGATGGGAGGCAACAGCGAGCGAATAAGCGTGGGGGGATCGCGGTGCGGGTTTTGTAACAAGCCTGGTGCGTCACACACCTGTGTGAACTGCTCTAAGGTGTCATGTGACTCGTGCATGGGCCTGTATGCGAAGGATGTGTGCACCCGGAAAAATCCCCAGCACAGTTTTGTGCCCAACCATCAGCTCAACTTCAAATCCGGCACCATATCTCACCTGGTGTACCGATGAACCAGGCACACAGGATATTTCTTTCTCTTTCTCCCTTCTAGTCCCCGCCCTCGATCTCCAACGTAGTCTTGCACTATCGCTTTAGCTCTATTCCCTCCTAGAAACAACTTGTTCACTATCTTCCCCTTTATCTGATACTCTCTTTTCTCTCGCTCTAACCCTCCCCTGAACTTTGTACATTTTCTCTTACTATCAGAAGTAGGGCCCTGGAATGCACATGCCACAGAGAGCCATATCGTCTGCCCATCTCTCTGCCTTGTACAAGTTCAGGCCTTTTATCTATTTCCTCTTCCTTTACCTTGCTACCTGCTCTTGAGTAGTCATGTGATGTTGTAGTGCTTCCTAATCCCTAAAATTTTGTCCTCCTCAAAGGGAAACTGGAGAAAAGAGAGCTTGATTCCTCCTTGTTTGAATGAAGTCCGTCCAAATGAACATAAATACTTTGCCTAACTTCTCAGCTAAGAATTCCTCTAATATATATATAAATATATATGTGTGTGTAGAGAAGACCTCTGAACTTGCATTGTGACAAAGGAGATCTTTTTAAACTTGAAAAACAGTGGGGAAAAACAAAGCAGTAAACACACTGGAAGTCAATAGTATATATTTTTAATCTCTATTCTCTAGAACAATGTGAGACTGTTAAATGGGCATGAGGTCTGGAATTGTGATTTTTGGGGTATAAACACAATGTGGGGCTGGGGTGGGGTGATATTTCAAAGGGACATATTGAGACAATGGTCAGATGCCATATACTCTATTTAAAAGATAATGCCTTGTAAATTAACCCTCAATTGTTTCTGGTTATATGACTGAGGTTTAAATGCTGCTGTTGACTTGTGGACTTTGGAGATGTGTGGTGTTGACTTCTTTCTGGTAAATAACCTGTTGAGTTGTGTCAGTTCCGAGCCTCGCCTCCCCTTCCATTACACTCCACTTCTCAAGCCTCCATGGTCCATGATGTAGTACCCCCTTACCACTCAGTGATCAGTTCCCCAGTGCTTGTCTCAGGTGGAGTCACAGGTAGTCTCAAGCTGGGCCACAAAGTGTCAAATGATTGTGGTTCCTTACTTTGACAGTTTGTTTGTGAGCTTATTGATTGGTTTTAGACGGCATGAAGGCCTATACTCTTGACACAGTTTGTCTGTCTACCTCAAATGGCTTCAGCTTAATCACCCATTCTGACACTATGGTTTTAAACTAGCCCTGGAAACCTAAGAAGTATTGTATCTATTGCATTACTCCTCAGTAATTTGCTATTTGTATTGACTGAATGGACAATAAGATCCCCTTGTATGCAGGACTGATTCAGTCCTAAAAGTTAGCAGAGGTTATTTATTTTGTGAGATCATCCTGGGCTTTGTCATCTGAAAAGTATTCTGATAAAACACTAAATATATCTGGAAAAAGTGGACTTATGAGTTGCCAGTTTGGCCTATTGCATGGCACAGAGTTACATGATTTAAGTGTTAAAACTCCATGCTTTTACATGGGGGAATATAAGACAATATTTAACATTGTTTATGACCCCTGGCTAATAATGTTACCAGTACTTGCACAGCACAGGCTGGCCTTGCCCCAGACTCTGTGAAAACGAGTCTGTGAAAACAAAAGAGGACAAATAAAGGGTTGAAGTGCTATTCAGGTTGATCATTATCTTGGCAGCTGGTTTCAGTTAGGGTGTTCAGTTCGGTGTTGAATTTCCCAATGGGACATTTTTTTCTCATGACACTTTGTGTCTTTCCATGTTTTTAAGACCCTGAAAGGCCTGTCTAAGGTCTTTGATTTGGGTGATTTGGTGCATGTGGTTTGCCTAAGCTATCTTAAACCAGTCACTACCATTTGCTATGGAAATTTCATTCGACTGCAACTTATTGAGTATACTTAAAAAGGCCTAACTAATCACAGGTAAATAAACTCTGCTAACATTTAAAATTGATTTCTACAAAGTTAAGAGGGTACCTTTACTGATTAGACTGCAAGCCACCATGACAAAGGAGAATTAATGCAGTGTACTGCATAGTCCAAAGTCACCAAGGGCTAATTTTAAATCAATTCGTAAAAATTGTCTGTGAGTCGGGGTTATTTTGACAGACCACATAGGCTGCAATAGCCTTTTTTGTTCTGGAAAGAATAACCTCTAGATGCCTTAAGCTTGTCCAGCCGTCTTATCCTAGAGAATTTTACATTGGTGGTATTGTCATTTAATTTTCATGTTTTAACAGTTTAGCCTATAGGTTGAACTTTAGCATGTTGATTTTGATGCCTGCCCTTGCATTTTTGCCAGGCTACATGCACTGAATACATAGCGTGTCCCATGATAGTTAAGCAGAACTTTCAGAGAAATTCAAAAATACAAATAATTTTGGCTTGGTCACCACACAGTTTCTTATATGAAGCATAAGCTTACATACTAACAGAATTCTGCAGCAATTCACAAATTGTAGGCCTACATATTTATATTTTTTTCCTTTACATGTTACCTAAACACATTACTTATCATGTTACTGCTCACAGGGGATATCTATTCTAATTCTAGCTATGTTGGGCCTAGATTTCCAATTGACATGTATTTTGTTTTGGTTTTTTCCTTACAGATCTTACCTAAACACACTTATTTGGTTGCTACTTAAAGGGGATAATGTCTAATCTCATACGTCCGTTCTCTTTTCCTTCCCTTTAAAACTCAGTTTACTCATTGCTTTGTATAGCAAGTGTTCATGTTTAAAAAAGAGACCAAGAACAGATGTTTCGATACTGTATGGATGCAGCTCAAGGGTTCTTTTAAGGGGCTTTGAAAAATGTCATTGGGTCAACTTTAGGAAGGCTAACTTGAATATCACAAAAGTCTTGAGTGACCTTAGGGAGGTGTGCAATTATTGTTTTTTCGTACCTGATAAAGCCTTTCTGAAATGGCCTGAGTGTGAATATTTATCAAGATATATTTTAATTGCTTGTCTCTGTTCATAGCAAATCATACCAGCAATGAAGACAACTTTTAGAAGTATCATTGAGCCATGTTGCAAGAGTGATCATATTGCCAAATGAAGAACAAATATCTTATTGGAACACAAAACAAAACCCTGTGGCCTGCCTGGATGAGCAGTTCATGTAACATAAGAAATCTATGATTTAGCTCAAGCTTAGCCTTGTGTCTGTAGCTGTTGGCCTTTTAAGAAGCTTAGAATAAGAATGAGAATAATCAACATAGACACCTTCCCGCACATCATGGGACATTGATTTAACTCAGTACAATGTCTGTTATACTCATTGTATTTCAATGGACTGACTATTTGTGTGTGTAGGCCACTACAAAGGGCTAAACAGTCTTCAGGGCTGCTGCTAAGTTGGTGGACACTGTTTATCTTTTAATGAACAACTGACTTGTCATGGGAAACGATGATCAATATATATCTGATATGGAGGTCACTTTACATTCATCAGCGGATATGAATTACTGATGGACAAAGAGCTATTTTTATTTTGTGTCATGGAATACATTGAGCCATTTGAACATGATCTGTTTTTCTCACACTAAACACACTCAAGTCATTGTGGAAGTCATTACTCCCTTTCTTTACCTCTTCGTGTGGTTATCTTACCGGTATTAACAGTGGTGGTGTAGTATGTATTTCCCTTCCCCCCCAAGCCATCCCTTATTCCCCTACCCCTTCCTTGGCATGCTCTGTACTAGGCCCAAACCCATACCTCATCTCCCCCCAAACCTAGGTTTACCCTTACCTACTGTTGCCCCTCCCTCCTCCCCCCCTCCACCTTGGCACTGAGGATCATTGCACAATGTCTATGTGAAGGGGTATAGACCTCACTATGAATATGTGGGCATACAGGGGGAGGAAAGGGAAAATAGCCAAAATTGTTAATCGGTGAAAAAATATAAATATATATATATATTGAAACGTAAATGAGATTTTATAAAATAATTTCAAGAATAAAATTCTGAAAAAAATGTGTCCTTTTCTGTGTTGATTTTGTTGATGATGAATGAAATGAAATGAAACTTTGAGTTCAGTATATTCCTTGTGTTTGGCTGTTTTTTAGGCTACATGTCTAGAGTCCGCTTTTGAACTTTTCATTAAAGGTTAGAGTGTAAGCAGCTGAAGGGCAAAGGCCTGAACCAAAGGAAGCATTTAATTTTTTAACCCAAACAAGGCATCTGTTTTTTAACCCTCTTTATCGGGTGAGTTGACTATGAACATATTTTACTTAAAGCCATCGCCTGTTGAAATAGAGAGGTTTACACACATAGCTGGAAGCTGCCCAGTACTACCGCAGTTTTGTATTTTTACCCACCAAACGGCTCCAGAGGAGTGAATTGCTGAGGTAGGGGAGCACCTTACCTATTCACTTCCCCTACCCAGAAGCTCCCAGCTAGTCCAAGGTTTGAATTCACTGTCCTTCTGTTACAAGCCCGCCTCCCTAACCTTCAGTGCCTAATCTCACCAGAACTTGTCTGATAACACCTTTTGAGTGTACAGACTGCCCAGCCCTACATGGACTACCTTTTTCCTTTATGACCAGCAGATGGTGATAACTACCCATATAGAGAGAGACTGAGGCTACATAAAGCAGATCATTGATTTTGAAACCTATAACTTTTTTAACTTAATGGATATGAATCAAATTAGAATTTCACTGAACTAAATGTTCCAGTTGGGTCTACATCAATCTATCCTGTGGTGCTGTATGGGTATGTTGCAAACTAGTGTGTTCTAAAAAAAAAATCAGCTGAACAGCTTTACAGCTCAAACCTCATTTAGCTGTTACTTCAAATCAACATGATAGGCCCCTTACCAATTCCCGGAGGATCATTTCGGAATGGACACCTGCTTACAATAACCTCCCAAATAATAGTTTTGGCTCGGACTCCCTGCGCAAATGAGAACTGGAGCCTGGCAGCTGTCAATAGACTAAATACAAAGCTCCCAAAATCAGATATAATGGTCTGCTTCTGGACCAGCGCCTGGCTTCACAAAAACAGCTGTCAGGTATGGGATAGCTGTAGCTGGGATCATCCACAAGGGGGAGTGGCAGAGATGGACATCAGCAAGGCCTGTGCTGCAGTGAGTGAAATGTTGAGTGTGTGTGTGTGTGTGAGTGCCAGCCTGGCTGCCCAGCGCCCGGCATCATCCTCTCCTGTGGGAGATGTCAGAACTGTGCTGACAAACAGCTTTTACCAGCCTTGAGGGAGCCCGAGACACACTGGGTAAAGAACATTAGCGTTCAGCGGGAGAGGCAGTTAATGACTGACTACACAGTGCTTAGCCTTTTAGTAAATCCAGCATCAGCAGCAGCAGCAGTATCGTCATCTCGGTTAATGGCCCCATTGACGCGGGGCTGCCAGAGAGGCTAATTACAGTCAGTGCAACACACACATGTAGATAACTATCATGCAAGATGTGTATTTTCACAGTACAAAATACATAAAACAATGAAATACCTTTGACACATGTATTCTGTAATTTACTTTGATGCATTAATTACAGCAAATGTATGTTATGCTTTGATGTATCTTGGCCTGTATCTGCCTCCACTTTGCTGGCATTCTTCTCCCAAGTATCACTGCAGAGGAAATGGATGAATGATGGGGAAAATTGCATCTCCAGATTCCAGCAATAGGACTTCTCTGAACCCCGGTCATTTCATTAGCTGGTGGAAGTGAGGACAGGAGGAAGGGGAAGATGAAGAATCACCCCCATCTTATCGGCAACACACGTTTAATGGAATGCATGCATCTGGAGGCATGTCACTCTTATTAGGGCAAAGAACAGGATATATGTTTTGTACTCTGTCACCTTGGTGATTCAACTTCCCACCCACCCGCGCACGCCCACGATCTTATCTAACCCTGCACCTACACTCAATTTTATTCATGTACAGATGCATACACACCTCTCAAGACACAGATCTTACCTAACTATTGTGTGGGTGAGGTGAGCAGTACCTGGCTGGAGGATCAATTAATGGTATAGAAGGAAGCCAAGGACAGTGTGTGTGTGTGTGTGTGTGTGTGTGTGTGTGTGTGTGTGTGTGTGTGTGTGTGTGTGTGTGTGTGTGTGTGTGTTAGAGATGGAATTTAGACCAGGGTAGTGGCTCTCATTATTGGTTAATTACATCTCTAAAGAGGAGCCTGACATTCACTCTCCTTGCCTGTTAACTGAAGGGCTAATCTCTCTCTCGCTCTCTCTCTCTCTCTCTCTCTCTCTCTCTCTCTCTCTCTCCATCTCTCTCTCTCTCTCTCTCTTACTCTCTCTCTCTCTGGTATTGAATTCCTGTACACATAATTAGTTATGTTGGCGTTTGGTCAGCAATTGTGCATTCATTAAATGCATACTGAACATTTCATCCATTTAGTTATTCATTAAGTTAAATGTCACTCATGCTTTGATGGGTTGAGTGCACGAGGGCTGAGCCACTGAATTTATCCTGTGACACACACCTTACTGTATGTCTGGGTCTCAATTGCGTTTAGCAGAAAGCTTCTCCATCTACGTTCTACCTCATGCCCTGCCTTAGTACATGTTAATGTCACAGTGTGTTACATGACTTAAGGTTAACAAGTACGTGAGTGTGCACACATTATTTTCATTCATGTCAAACAGAATATTGGCTATTTCTTTAATTTCCTGAGCTGCAAACGGAAACGGAGTTATGTAACAAGTAATTTAACATATTTTTGTATTTGGTGTCTTGTAATCCTATAAGGGATGGGTCAATTTGACAAGACACAAAAATAAACATTCATTCATACATACATGCAGTCCTCTGCACTCAACTCTCACCCAATTATCTCTTCCTATTCTAGTCCTTTAAAGGCAAATGACAGTGTTTTTTAGGGGCCGGGCAGCCCCTGCTGCCGATCCCTCTTGTATTTGCCAATCTTCTTCTTCTTCTTCTTCTTCTTCTTCTTCTTCTTCTTCTTCTTCTTCTTCTTCTTCCAAGGAAATCTAACTTCCCATGCATGAAAATAAACAAAACTTTGCACATAGGTCCAGTCCCATGCCAAACTTTCTCAACTGGAATTGGGGGCCAATAGTCCTGATGGTGGCGCTACAGCAACCGTCTAAAGTTCTAAACTTTGAAAATTCATTAAAAATCAGCCGTATGTGCTATGGCTTTGCAACTTCAACCTCAATGTAGGCCCGAGTGTGAAACTTTTGTAAACTTCAACCTAGTGCAAATTATGAAGTCCATCACTCTGTTTTTATCAAAAACTGTAAAACTAGCTCCTCCCACATTTTTTGCTCAATTGACACCAAACTTGCTACACTGCATCTTCAGACTGTCCTACACAAACAATCCAGCCAGATTTTTGAATTATCAAAAATTGAGCCCACAGTGCATCAAAATGTTTTACTGTAAACAGCTACTGCAAATTTTCACTAAATGAACATCCAATGTTCATGAAAATAAATGACAAAATTTTCCAGTCATGGTAGATGAAGTGTATTAAATTTCAGAATTTTAACATTTTAATTTTAACTGAATTTTTGACAGTATTTTAAATTCTGCCCTCATGTAAACTATTGCAGTCAATGGAAACAGAGCATCTTTAAACATCAGTTTTTGGCTTATGGAGCAATCAATCTTTGTTAAAATAACTTACAGACATCTCTATGTTGTCTAGATGAAGTACACAAATTCTCAGAATTTTATCTTGAATACTGAATTTTTGACACTAGTTTGAAATCTGCCTTTACATGCATGGACAGCTGTTATCATGCACCCTGGTGGTTGGCTAAGCCATAGGGTGAAGCCACCTCATATTTGCCTGCTTCTCAGGTAGCTCAACTTGATAGGGACTTAGAGACGCATGATTTCAAAGATATTTTAATGATAATTATGGGCCGGACTGTTCTGCTGACAGACTCTCATGTATTTGTCATTTGTCTACCTCCTCCTCTTCTTCCCATTCCTCCTCTTCTTCTTCCTCTTCCTCCTCAAAATGCCCGGCCCCGACTCGCAGCAGCTATAATTTTTTTTTGGTTTTTGCTCATCTTTATCCAATTTCTGCTACTTCCTACATGATTGCCTGAGGCTAAGGTGTGTTGTTAGATTTGTAATTAAAAGTCTCATTACCTTCTGCAGCTCATATGGTCCCATTTATTTTTGAAAGTCCGTCAAGTTGCCTGCTGGTATCCTTGCCAATATAAAGCCATAATCCATCATGGGTAAGTGAGCAGTTTTATACTGTTGGTGGGAAAGAGTTTCCATCTTCTTTTTTTAGGCATTAAGTTTGATAAAGCAGCAGCTTTAATGCATGTAGCAGGAATATTTCTGAACTGATAAACTGTAAAATTGTTGCATGTCCAGTATCAGTACATATTGTTCTGCTAATCAGTGTTCAATGGTGTTGATGCAGCCTTTTACCTAACAGGTTACAACCTGACCTTTGACAAGCAAACCACAAGCTAAACAATGTGATTTGCAAAGAGCTTGCCTCAGATTATATAAAAAGCTATATGTGAGCTATGTGAAATGTCTAATTGATAAATGAATTAATGTGTGATCAAGTAAATGAGCCAAAAACTGAACAGCAAAGATATTTTCCTTCAACCAACTTACCTCTTCTTAGAGAGTTTCATTTGAATAGTGAGACATTTTAACAATTCATTCTCCTTCATTTCTCTCTTGCCTCCCACACACAACCTTGGCACCCTCCTACTGGCAGCATCAATCCACTCTGCTCTTTCCCCCCCGTACAGTGCCTCTTCACTTTCACACCCCTCCCTAAGGTCTTAAGAAGGTCTGACTGCGTGATGATCAGTCCTCTCAAACTCAGCCTTGATATTCCTCTCATCAGCACCTTCCACTACTCCACCCTGTCTTTTTACTTTGTACCCTCACTTTTGTCAGACAGCCTTGGCCATGGCAACAACACAAAAGGTCTATCATGTCACAAGTTGAGTATTGAGAATTAATTTTCTAAAAGAACTTCCGTCTTGTGGTGATGTGATCAACAGCAATGAGTTGTCATGCACAAATGCACAAACACACCCACGCATACACCCAGCTAACTAACTACTACTATAACATGCAAAGAGTACAAACACATAGTCATTACTTCCTCCGAGGCGGTAATGTTTTCACCTGCATCTGTCTGCTTGTCTGTCCGTCCGTCTGTTATCAGGATAACTCAAAAAGTTGGGCACAGATTTGCACAAAACTTGGTATGAAGATCGGTTATGGGCCAAGGAAGAACTGATTAACTTTTCATGTCGATTGGCCAAAAGGGGGGCGTGTTGGTAGGTGTGGTATATCACCAAAAGGTGCATAACTTACTTGCAATGTGTTGTCAGACATGGCGGAGGCTCTACTGAGCACATTTCTAGTTTTTAGTGTCACTTTATGCTCAAACCTGCACTTAATCAAGTGAACAAACACATTTTAAATGTCCATGCCCAACATGACAAAACATACCATGTCTATCAAAAGGGACTGGTGCAGTAGCTGTTGAACAATGCCATATCCAAAACATCAGCTTATTATTCAAGCAATGTCCTACTCTCAATGCAAGCGAAGGACATCTCTCTCCAACCATAGCTGGAATAGAGTCAATACTAAAATGTTAACATGAATAAGTCATTTTTTTTAATTTTATATAGCACCATTCATACATAGAATGTAATTCAAAGGGCTTTACATAAAACTGATTCATTAAAACAATAAATGAATTGAAAACAGTGAATGGGTTAAAACCATTACATTGCATTAAAATAACATTAAAACTTTGAAAGGATTTGACTTTGAAAGGCCACAAAGAACATGTCAGATGCTTCTGAATAAAGGATCCTTGTCCTTGCAAACCCACCTAAGGAACAGAAAAAGAACAACTTTGCAACTTTGTGTGTGTGTGAGTGTGTGATTAGTCATCCCAGTGTCCTGCTGTAGAAATCATAACTAAAACTGAAAATGCTAAGATCTTGAGGCCTGCCTTGATTCAACTTTGGGCTTTTTGCCCAGTCCTGGACACTAGTCTAAAACATCAATTTGCAGGCCCAAAAAGCAAGAGGGCATGTTCACTCTGAGACAGACACATGCATGTATATTTGTATTTATTCACAGTGTTATGGAACATTTGTGTTTGGTAGGCCTCCTGGGAGCTCCCTTTATGGCCCCGGCCCCAGGCCTGTTTGCTTATCATTATCATACCAACAGGACTCATATCATCCTCACAGCAATGCCATCGGCTCGTATTTCTGGACCCTGCTACAGTGTCAATATGCATGGTATGTGTGTCTCTGTATGTGTTTAAAGCTTGCTCTATCTATCTATCTATCTGTCTGACTGCCTGTCTATCTATCTATCTATCTATCTATCTATCTATCTATCTATCTATATATCTATATATCTATATATCTATCTATCTGTCTGTCTGTCTGTCTGTCTATCAGTCTGTCTGTCTGTCTGTGTGTGTGTCTGTCTAACAGGACAAAGAGAGAGTAAGTGAAAGAGTGAGACTTTTTGATTATTTTTTGTGAATAGAACGCCACACTGTGCCACTGTTATGTTATGAAAGTATTGTCATGGTAGTGAATTGTGTGAAGTAAAAGGTGCTCAGCAGTGACCCTGAGAAGGAATTAGTTGTCCGTGTCTTGTACTTAGTCCTTCACTAGGACAGAAAGAAATTGTGTGAATAAAGTGTTAGATTGTACTTCTGTGCTTCTGCAGAAAATATTTTCACCTTTTGTTTGATAGTTTGTTTGCCACACCTCGTTTTTCTGCGAAACACTGTGTAAGTGGTGTTAACCTGACAAAAAAAGCTGGGGTGAGGTCTGCTGTGGGATCGCAGATTGAGGACTTTTTCACCTCGATCTCGCCTCCTTCAACCGACAACAAAACTAACCCTCCTTTGACAAGCTGCCTTTGAACTGCATTCTTGAACAAATGGTGAACTTGCATCACCAAGTGCAAGGCTAACTCTTTGTCAGTATTTCTGTACGCCTGTGGAAGTGAAGATGAGATGATAAAAAAATAAAGGGACAGAATATTAACAAAACATTCTTGCTTAATAGAATTGCTATTATTATTCATATTCATATACTGAGTGTGTGACCATATACAAATTTGATTCAGCTCAGTCCTGGGTCCCCCCCTCTTCTCTCTCTACACTAGATAGTTTGACTCATTATCACTTCAAGCTCAACCTTGAACTGAACTTCTTTTCTGGCAAATCCGGCCCTAACCCTCTGCAAGACCTCTCTACAACAATAATAATAATAACTTTATTTATGTAGCACCTTTAAAAACAGAGTTTACAAAGTGCTTTGACAATCAAAATAAAAGCAGAATATTCAAATGACTTTAAAAACCAATGGAACAGTGGTAAACAGGAATTAAAGTATGATAGGAGGACAGAGGTGGAAAAGACAAGTAAATACTTGGATTACGGTAAAATGAAAACCAAAATAAACAATAAGGATAAAATAAAATGAAAGTAAGATCAAATTAAGATAAAAATTAAGATAGAAAGATAAAAACAAAACATCACATATAAGCACATCTACAAAAATGGGTTTTAAGAAGTGATTTGAAAGAAGTCACTGATTCTGCCAGCCTGAGCTCCTCAGGCCCTGATGGCAAAAGCACGGTCACACGGTCTATCATCACTGACAACATGAGGATGATTACTGCCCAGACTGCCAAGAATCTTGGTGTGACTCTAGACCAAATGTTATGCAAAGCCTCAATCCGATCCTGCAGGTTTTCACTTTAAAACATTTTCCAAATTAGACCCTTCCTCAGCAGGGACCCTCTTCAACTCCTTGTTCAAAGTTGAATCGTCTCCAGTCTGGAGTACAGCAGCTCCCTCCTGGCTGGGCTCCCAAGTCCTCTCTTCAGTCCCCATGACTGCATGCTGTATGATTTAATGTTGCAGTCCACCTTGTGTTCAATCCCCCCAATTTTTACCATGTCACCCTTCTCCTCCCTTCCCTTGGCTCTCCCTCCATTGGCTGCCTGTGGCTGCTTGGATTGAATTCAAAACTCTGCTGTGTACAAGGCAGCTTTTGCCCGCTTGGCTCTCTCTACCCGGCGGCAACCGAGTCATCACTCCACCCAACCTTGACTCTTCTCCCTCCTGGCTCCCCAGCGGTGGAATGACCTCCCTCCAGACAGGACTGCAGTGTAATGCCCTATATTCTGTTGAAAGCTGAAAACTCATCAATGTACAAAAAAGCACATCACGTCCCCCTCTCCCACTTTTCCCCTGGATCACATCCTGCTCCCACATATCTTTATCCTAAATACAATTCGTTCTACCTCTCCTCTCACTCTTATTCCTTTTTCTACCACTTCTCTGTCATCTAGTACTTCCCTTGACCTGCCTCGTCTACTTTTATTTCAGTTAGTGATTTCCTATGTTTCCCAGAATAAATATGATGTCTATGATCACGGCCGTGCCCCTTACTCTCACCTTTACCGGCAAAAAACACACCAGTCATTATTTTCCAAATTTATTTTTGAAACACGATCTTCATTCAGCCAATTGAACTCAAAATTGCTTGTCAGAAGACACCATGTCAGCACAAGTTTGTTATAAATCACCTGGAAAAGGATGATTTGGTGGGTAGACAACACTCCTAATCATTGTTTCAGTGGAAAATGGCCCGCTATTATCTTCTGGCGAGCACTGAATTGCCCAAAGCCCAAATCACTGAGAGAAAACACACATTTGCGCCACTGGGCCAATTTAGTTATTGTCAGGCTGGCACTGAGCAGCGGAGGGCAGAGGGATGTTCCATAACAGAAATGAGTTAATCCAGCCAATTCCACAGACCACATAGACACACACACACACACACACACACATACACACATACATACACACACACACACGCCCACACATGGTCTGGCATTGCTCTGCTGTAGAGCAATTTTGATTTCTACCCCTGATTGTCTCTTAGTTCTCAAAAGCCACATGGTGATTTAACGTGCGCCCAGTGCACAACCAGGGTTACAATACTGATTGATAGAGATGAAAAACATGAATCCAAGATCTGATAGCTGTGTTTATTAAAAACACATTTTACATGAACTCAGTGAGATAATCAGGCGATGCATCAGACCCTCAGCTATGCCAGAAATTATCTAGAGATGGGTGCAGGTTTCTTGTATTTTTTCATGCATTTGGACATTCAAAGAGAAAGTAGAGATTTGAGGGATGCTGGGAGATCTTTTTCATTTTTTGCCTGGGGGGGTTGAGATTGTGGTGGTGAGATTGGGCTCTCACAGCAACTTGTTGGTATTATCAAAAGTGCAGAACATGATGATCCACAGCAATATTTAGTTGCACTACATCATGCCTCTCGACTTGAAACACTTGCAAGCCAAATTGACCAAACATAAATAAGCGGTGAGCCTTATTTGGAGCTGTGGGGAAAGAGTGTGAGCACAAGACATGATGTCACTAATGCCTGATTGGTTATGGAGGTTTAATGATGTCAGAAACCAATCCACATCAGCAGATTAGCATGATGCAAATAAATACTTTGTTTACCCACTATTTAATATGGTCAAATATCAAGTGATGTATCTTTTTTTGGTGTCACATTGCAACCTCTTTCTGTAAACACAAGGCTTTGCATTCAAGAGAAATTAACAGCCTGACTGCAATCAAGAAACCCACTCACACACTAATGGAGGAACAGAGGAACTATTGATCTAGAATGGGAACTAGTGATCCTAGTGGGTGTGAGAGAGAATGTGTGTGAGCGTGTGTGTGTGTGTGTGTATGGGGGGGCGTGTGTCTCTGTGTCTATCCTACTGGTCATATGACAAGTTATGCAGCATCCACCAGGGACAGACAGAGGGCTGTGCAGTTGGACAAAAGAATACGAGAGAAATAGACATAACTGGTATGGAGATGGCAAATATAATTTCAAATTCAATCACAATGCACTTCTGTCTTGTTCAAACAGATATCTAACTTTGGTGAGACTTTTGATTTCCAACCATTTTGCACACTAAGTTTATAATTGAGCTCATAACCCTCTGACTGTTACTGATGCATTTACAAACTGAACATTGCACAATAACAACATTATTAGGTTGCAAGAATAACAAGCTTACATTGTAATTTATAATATTTTCCAACCTCAATCACCCCCAATCACTCTATATTCACATTATTTATCACATCCAATTTGTTATCAATAAACCACTGTTAGGATCAACAATATTCTTATACATTACTTTTCTCCTTTTTTTCTCTTCTTTTGTTTTCTTTTGACTTACACTAATACACATTTGGACTCACGGTATGACTCATTTTCAAAGTCACACTTACTGTTTTACTTAGGCAGAGTGAGAAAAAAAATCCTCCTTGGACTTCATGCCTCGTTGGCCTAATTTCTAATTTAGTTTACCCTGCACCTCCCTCGATTAGAATGAAAAAGAATGGAATATTGCCCTGAGGAGAAACATTTTTCGGAGCATCCACAGAGAACAGATCACTAATGCCTCTGTGGGTCCATAATCTACCATCAGGTCTATCAACCACAAAAACTTCACCACATCAAAGGCCATTTAGGCTACATAACTAAAAAAGGGATCTCAAACATCAAAAGGCAAACATCCTAGCAGATCTTCAGCAGATTTAAATCAGGGGCATAAAATGGGAGTCATTAATAAGGGTTTTGAGTGTTAGTAAAGGAGATCAAGCGTTTACCAAAGTATGCTATTCTTGCATTGAAGTGGTCCGCAGATAAGACCAAGAAGAAACCCAAACAGAATGGCAATTAGCTTGCTGAGCAAAATCTTTCCACTGTGCCATACAGGATGCCTTTTGGCACGAATGCAATGGATGCACTGACTTGTTTGGGGTGATCCACTTTGCAAGGGGCTGCTCCAAACCTTGTATTGTCATTCTCCACAGCTTGCGTTGACTCATCACATTGTGAAATACAATCTGTCTCACTCAGACATAAAATGAAAAAATAAATTACATTTAAATTTACACTGAAACTAAGACTAAAACTTTAACAGTGAGCTGTTTTTAAACTAATTGTGTGCTTTATTTTATTTTTAAGCACATAGTGAACAGTAGGAAAAGCCAGTGTTCATTTCCACAGCATTTTACAATTAAAATAGCCATTCAAATTAGTCAGATTTTTATGTCACTTCAACAGTTCAACCTTAGAATAGAAAAAAATAGCCAAATCTAAATACCCAGGAACTTTACCTGCATCAATATACTGTACCTTCAAACATTGAACGATTTTTTGCTAAACACTGATGTGGGAAAAAAGCAGTTCCAAGCACAGATACTGATGAGATAATTCTTCATGGTGTCGCTATACTAGAATGATTGTTGTCACATCTCACATATTTTTGTGACTGAGAAGGATCCCCCCTATTTTGTTTCTTCATAACCTTACACTGACTCATGTTGCTCTTCTAGTCTCATCTTGTTAGAATGTGTTGTACAGAGAGGAGAGGATTCAGGTATCTCCTTTACTCACCTAAGAAACAGGATCACCTCTCAACCAGGGAGGCCAGTTGGCCGGCTAGCAGGCTTAGTAACAGAGGTGTTGTGCTTAATTCAGATGAAAAGGAACAGAGGATCTGACCTCTTACTGCTGCTGCTGCTCCCCTGGCTAATTGTCTGCCTTGCCGAGTGTCCTGCTCCAAGCCAATATCCGATCTGTTTCCTGGGAATAATCACTGGCCTCACATGCTGTTGTCAATAACCTTATTTTCAGCCCGTCCAGTTCCAATTAGTGTGAATCCTATTGAATGCTTATCATCTATATAACTGCAATGGTGGAGCAAAATATTGTAGCAGGGTAAGAACGTTTCTGTAGCATCACTCAACATAAATCAGTCCTTTCTTCTCTTTGATTTTTCAATTTCATACTTATTTTTAATGTGGCCAATTATCCATTGACAGTTGGAGGAGAAAGGAACAGAGACAAAGAGAGGGAGAAAGAGAGAGGGGGAGGAGGGTTGTCACTTAACTGAGATTTACAACTAGGCTATAGTGCAGAAGAGAGAAAGAAAGAGTGATTGGGCGCATGCACACACACACACACACACACACACACACACACACACACACACACACACATAAAAAACATCACAGCAATAAACTGATAAATTATTACCACACCTTTTCATCTTTTCATCAATTCTTCTATTACAGTATTTCTTGCAACTTTTCAGATTTAGTTTGGTTTAATATCATTCACTGACAGTCAAACAAATCTGCAGCTAACAGCAGTGCTATTAGTACATGTCATTAAAAATTCATCAGCTTTTAGGAGCATGAATCAGACACGATCAAATCAACAGCTGACAGTTTCAGTTGGCATTAGTATGTAAATGCTGCACTCAGGCTAAAACCTCTTTTTTTACTTGTCATGCAACATGGATGTAGAGATTTATGTTAAATACAGTGTGTTGTCTTGAGTTGTCTAAATCAAGCTGCCTCTCCCTCTTTATCTGTCATTACCAGTCAACTCTTTTCAGACTGTCATCAGAGAAAATTAGATGGAAACATGCAAAGGGTTTTGATATTTCCATTTGCCTTAATGTCAAAGAAATGTTTTCACTCCGATGTCCTTCTATTACAAAGAGACCACTTGTTAACCAATCATTTTCCTGAAGAAATAAAGGCCTCTGTCAAAGAAACATTAAAGCAGAATTCTACCAAGGCAGAATTCTACCAAGGCATCAATCACGTAGTCTTGAATGCTTCAATCCATATTTCTGAAGCCAACTCAATCATTAAAGCAAGCAAGCAGACAGGTTTGTGATAAAGAGGCATAACCTGGAGCTGCTCCGTTGATACTGAGCTGGCAAATGGCTCACAGGATGTTTTTTCCCCACTGTGCAGCTGAGGGCATCAACAGGCATATTCAGGTCAGGCAGGCAGGCAGGCAGGCAGTCAGTCAGTCATCAACGCTTTGTGAGATGGCCTCTAGAGGGCGTCTTTGGCTGAAAGATGCAGTGTTTCTCATAGGCTCAACTGTGGTGCACCGCCACAATATTGGCATGGTCGCCACAAAATAAAAAGTTGGTTAATGTGTAGAAATTGATCTAAATCAATCTCTAATACTGCGCCTAATTTGCTTATCACGTCATGTTTGTCATTTGGTGATGCACAGACCAGTAGACCAGCAGCACTGCACTCAATCCGACAGGGTCTCCCATTGTGAAAACCACAATGCAACTTAAAATTCCACAATTTGCTCTAAACTCACATATGTTATGGATTTTGTGAACAGTAGCTTGATACTTTTTAATCGGAAATGTATAACACTGCTCAACACTGAGAAAAGTTAACATGAATGCAGTGCAGAGACGTAGTTGCATATTGGCCTGATCACCAGCTGGATTCCACTGGACACACCGCTCCCACTGTAGGTAAGGACAACTAATTAATCCTAAACAACCATCGTCACAATTAAATTGTCAACCTGTGGGAAACACTGTACTCTCGCCTATAGGCTAAATGCCACACTGACTCCCACACTGAGTCCCATTCTCTGCCGTTTACAAATGTCCACATCTTCTTAATTTAGGTAATGCTATTACCTTGTGGTATTTAAATAACGTTAGTGGAATTAGGTAATTTAACTGATAACTGTGTCATGCTAGCTGAGCATCGCACTGAATTCAATGCTGTTAACGCTGTAAACAAATCAATTTACCCATGTCCCTGTAAAATCCCCCCAGGTGCTCTCAGCTCCCACAAAATCGGTTTAAAATTCACTGTCAGTTCAGCACCTCCAGCATTTTTGTGTTCAGGGCATCATCAGGGGAATTGTTCATTCTCACAAATTAAGACTGAACTTTCAAATACCATGGAAATAATTCTGTTCCAGGGTGGATTTCTCCTTTAATAGTGATGGCTAGTTGTACAATTACATAGGTAAAGTTACTGTCTGCTGATACAGTATGTTTAAAGATGTCAGGCTTCTGTATCAATATACCCATTCAGGACACATTCACACAGTGGTCCTGAGACCTGGTGCACTGAAAAAATGCCTTTTTTCTTTTACCTCAATTGATATGAAGTGAATATGTATCTGCTAGTGCATGAATGAAAGAAAAGATATATGTAATTGTACACTTCTATGTATGGTTTTTGCACAAATATGCACATCAGTCTGCATGACTGCACACATGTGTGTCCTTAACACCCTCATATTCTTGTTGATATCACCTAGTGCAACCCTGACTCTGTCACACTTCGTCACACTCAGAGCTGATTTAACAGTCAGAGCGGCCTGTACAGATTAGAGCAGGCAGAACGTACATGTCTCCCTAGTGTTTCTCTCAGTGGGCTGTCTGACAGCCACTCTTCATCTTTCTGCACATACACAAGCATGTGCACTCACACACACAAACACACACAGAGAGAAATGCATAAAATAATTTACACTGTACTGTACAAATCAACGCGCATACAGTGACACGCTAACACAAACACACAGAACATGCACAGACACACACAGATGCAAACACACGCACACACACACACACACACACACACACACACACACACACATGCACATACACACAAACAGGCAGGCAGTCTCAGCCTACTTTCCCTCATCATTAGGACTGACACATTCATCTCCCTGTCCGTGTTTGATGGACTGTCTGATCAACTCATCGGCACTCATTAACTTCAGCACCACAGTGCTCTCTGCCAGCCTCTTAGACATTGGGCTGTGGGAAATAGAGGAAGGGAACACATTTTCTGGATTATATTACAGTGGAGGATTTGGAAATGGGTTTCACGATGTGCCTAGACTTCAAGCTAATGTGAACCTAATTCTGACATTAAGTGGCTAGCTTTAGAGAGGTATATGAGACACATGGTACTGGTATAATTAAAAGTCAATCTGGTTTTGGCAGGGTGGTAGGTGGCACTCTGCTGGCAGTCTGCATGCATTTGCGTGTTTATGTATCGTTTATGTGTGAGAAGACAGAGTGAGAGAGAGATAGAGAGATTTATGTTTCCCATGGCTCTTGTTCCCTTCGCCCCGGTCCTTAGCCTGGTTCAGGGAATGTGCATCCATGTGTTGTGCATAATGTGTAAAGTCTAGGAGTGTAACATGCCATGTGGCTGAGGTTTTACCAGGGAAATGACTGAGCGCACACACTCATTGTGGTACCGGCACACATACACCCATTCAAATGGTCACTCGCTCAAATCACGAGACAGGAGGCATGGACAGGAAAAATGGTTTTGAGAATATGAACATTGCCTCTGATTATGACAACGGACAGATATACATATAAAAAAGGGGTAATGTTTTATAACTGGTTATATAAGATGTGCGTTATGTAAGCGCAGAGGGAGAGTATGCATGCTACATGTTTGTGCTCCCCTCTGAGGGTATGCCAGAGTGGAAAGCCTTGAAGTGTAAAAGGATCAGTGTGTGTGTGTGTGAACATGAGAACAAGTGTGAGTGTGTGTGTGTGCCTGCGTGTATGTGTCTACGAGGCACAGAGAGAGAGAGAGAGTGGCTCTGGGTCGTTTGACGGGTGACGAGCCGCTGGGAGACACGTGCTGATAAAATGAACAGATGAGAAATGATAAGAAAGCCGAAGTGCAGTGATGCAACGGAGAAGAAATGAATTTGAGGACTATGCTGGAAAATGAGACGGAAGGAGGGAAGTGGGAACGAGGGGGAGAGGAAGATCAATGGGAAGAGTAAGCAGAAGAGATAGAAGGGGTTAGTGATTTATAGAAATGGAGTGAGAAATGGACGTGGATGTGTAGACAGAAAGAGAGGCATGGAGTGATAGTGGAAGAGTGGTTCAGAGACAGAAGGAGCTAAGCAGAGTGACAGAGACGGAGGGAAGGAGGGAGGAAGAGTGGTTGAGGTAGAGAGGCAGACAGGGAAGAAAGAGAGACCTTGTGGCTGTGACTCCAGTTATACTATACACACACTATACTACACACAGACACGCACACACACAATACTGGGTGTATGATGTTTCCCTGCTTGCACGATAAACTTATATATAAAATAAAATAAATAAAAGAAAAATATTATAAATAGTATTCAAAATCCCACAGTGGCTGAAATTTCCCTCACAGTCTCTAAGATCCAATTCAGTCCACAGCAACCATCAAGGAGATAAAATGGGCCCAAGTTCAAGATAAAGTATTAAGTGGGATTAAGTTCAGTCCGTCCAGGTGGTTCCACTCCACTTCACCTTGCAGCCCGGCAGGAGACGCTGGGAACAACGACTAGCAAATACCAAATATATGGTCACTGGGAAGTTCACTCAAGCGTGCCAACTGTGCTTTCTAACTCTCCTTCACTGAGCATGATGATTGTAGACCCATCAATATGGAAGCGGTCTGGTGTCTCCCCACATCTTGTCTCCCTCTGGTCTGGTCACGCAGGCACTGGTAGGGCGTCATAGACACACAGGAAACTGCAAAGAACAAGGAATCTTAAGTGCCACAGAGACCAATCAACATCAGCCTACATTCATGCCAAAAGCGTTATTAGTTACTTCCCTTCATCCCAGGGCGAGTGCACCCATCAATCATTCTTCCTACATGGCATTGAGTCAATGGACAGGGGTGTCACTGCTGCTCGGGACAAAATGTTTGGGATGATGTGACTGCAGTTTTAATCGCCAGGTGAATTACATCTGATTTTATAGAGCAGTGGCAATGTGCAATGTCCAACACTAACAACATCCAATCTTTCAAAACCAGTTCATACAAAGTCAAAGTTAAAATATCTTGGTGCACATGACAAATAAACAAAGCATTCAAATTAGGCACAGCAAACAAAATTCATATAAAATTAAAACTGCAAGCAGTGATGAGCGGGCCCTCGCCTCTGTGTGCAAGTCAGGGTGTGCTGCAGCCGCGGCGTCGTTACCGGACACCGCCCGGTAGACGTTTCCCACACCATGAAAATTCCATGTAAATCATGTGGTGATTGTCACGCAAGGCTTACTTCCTGTCGCCAGTAGGTGGCGCAATGCCTATGACTCCCAATTGGCCTGTAGATGTCCTCAGACCTGGACTCTTGTCCAGCATGTGAAATCTGGTGCAGATCGGACAATGTACGCTCAAGTTCACACAACTTCCTGTTGCCAGTAGGTGGCGCTATGACTATAACCGAATATCGGCATGTAGATGTGTTCAGGTCGGGACTCTCATCCAACGTGTGAAGTTTGGGCCAGATTTGACCATGTACAGGCCAGTTACAACCCACTTCCTGTTTCGTGTCCCCAGTAGGTGGCGCAATGCCTATGACTCCTAATTGGCCTGTAGATGTCCTCAGGCCTGGACTCTTGTCCAGCATGTGAAATCTGGTGCAGATCGGACGATGTAAACTCAAGTTAACGCAGCTTCCTGTTTCACGGCGAAACATCGAAATTCGCCGCACCGCCATGGCAACGCCGTTCGACGAAAGCTCCCGATCTTCACCACGAAGCGTCATCAAGGTCCTACGGCTTTTCTGACCACATTTGAGGTGGATCTGGTCAACCCGCTAGGAGCAGTACACCACAGTATAAAACATGGCATTTCCTGTCGCCAGTAGGTGGCGCTATGACTATAACCGAATATCGGCATGTAGATGTGTTCAGGTCGGGACTCTTATCCAACGTGTGAAGTTTGGGCCAGATTTGACCATGTACAGGCCAGTTAAAAGCCACTTCCTGTTTCGTGGCGAAACATGGAAATTTGACGCCATGTCATGCCCACGCCGTGTGACGAAAACTCACAGTTCTCACAACTTTTCATCGTCCAGGTCATTTATACACGCTGACCAAGTTTGACATGGAGCTGATCAACCGTCTAGGAGGAGTTTGTTAAAGTACGACCCCTGCAAATGGCCAAAAATGCCCAAAAATGTCACAATCAATTCAAAATGGCCGACTTCCTGTTGGTTTTAGGCGCATGGTACCACAGACTTTTTTTTAAGTCTGGACATGATACACGTGCCTACCAAGTTTCGTAAGTCTAGGACAAACGTATGGCGAGGGATACTCCGTTGAAATTTTGTAGGGGGCGCTATTGAGCCGTTTTGCCACGCCCATGAGCAAGACCCAGCACGGCTCATAGTGTCCTAGGCAGGCTATAGAGAAGGTCACTTTCATATCACCTCAATTCTACACTTATCCTACTTCCAATCAGCTACACAAACTTTACTTACACAGTGTTCAGTGGTTGTGAAAAGAGGAAAAGCGGGGCTGGGGGTCAGGGGTGGGATGTTTCCATCTTCCCTTGCACTCAAATCACCATATCATGGCTCTTGTTATTGATCATAACAATTGGCATCACATCAATGTTTGAAATGCCCATTGTCTTCAACAGAGAATGCATTGATCCCATTCACGGCTGTGAGAGTCCCATCTGAAATACAGAACATTTGTACCACAGAGCAGAGTGTTTCTCAGTGTTTAAGACGAGCATTTTGCTTCTCTATCCGCCTGGCTGATTCCCAGCCCGACGACTGTGGTATCCTTTGTGGATAAATGCTGGATTTACATCATCTCCCTGTCCTTGACCATATACTGTAATTCCTGTGAAGGAATGCAATATTTTGGAGGTTGGACAGCAGAGACATTGGTGTTGGTGGATAAGCGTATCAGTTCAGTTAGGGCAGAACGCTCTTAAATAGTGCTACAAATGGCCCAGCGGATTATCCAGTGAATAGAGAAATGGCAGAGAGAAAATAACACGGTGCACTAATAGATAAAGGTTGGCAAGAATATCTGAGATATCAGACCATGGAAGAAGCATGGTTGGGTATATTTATGCTTGTTGTCGGGGAAATATGGGATTCTCTACATGTTATATATATATATATATATATATATATATATATATATATATATATATATATATATATATATATATATATATATATATATATATATATATATATATATATATATATATATATATAATATATATATATATATATATATATATATATATATATATATATATATATATATATATATATATATACTCTTGCTCCTTGCAACATATACATATGACACAATTCTCCTGTCTCGTAAAGAATTTGGATATCCTTTGTATGGATATCATTTGTATATCCAAATACATTACAAGTCAGTATTGTAGTGAGCTTAACTTGTGACTGAAATGGTTTTTATGAAAGAATTTGGGATTGGACAGTGTCACCAGTAAATCCAAGGCTGACCTAGGATCAGACTGTCCTTGCATGCATCACCAAGGTGGAAATAGCAGAATGAATCCAATGCCAGTGTGTAGATGCCTTTCTTCTCATTCTAATCGCAGTTTCCATGCACGTATTCTACTTAAGCGTGACAATATCATAGTGACAACAAAGATAACTTAAACAATACATTTTCTGATGGGACTCTGGATGAAACTGATCACCAGCCACTGAAAATGCCAATAATGCCTGTATGAACCATTAACCACAATTCTGATCCCCATAACTCGCCCCTCCCCATGTGTCTCTCACCCATCCCCTCTCTCTTCCCTCACATGTAGTCCACCCATGTCTCATGTGTGGGTGTGAGCGCTAAGATGAAAGTGAGGATGGATGTGTCCAGTCAAGGGTACGGAAAGGTCCAGATAAGCAGTGGCTAGATGAGTGAGTGGAGAGATTAGGGCCAGGAGCCACTTCACCATGAGACTGACTCACCAGCCCCTGGAGGCTGGCTGTATAGCGGCCCGGGGTGGAGACCAATCCCTGGACAGGAGATAAGCTCTGGGCTGTATGACACCCCGAAGCCTTCGCCTTATCACCACACCTTGGCAGGGTAATGGAGGGGTAGTTGTCTCCGGAATGCGAGAAGGAAAGCAGATGGCATCCGTTGAGCTTTGGAGAAACATCCCTCTGGCCTCCTTGATCATGAACAACTGATTTTACAGCATACTAATTTGCCTAATTTGGTATCAGGGAAAGTACTTAAAAGTATATACAGTACATCATCAGGGGACAGAGAGACGAGGAGAGATGTAGGGTGTGGTGATGAATGGAGATGAGGGTACCAGAGGAGATGAAGACAGGAATAGAGAATGGGAAGTTTTGTAGGTTTACTTTAATTATCTTTAACATGCATGTACCGAATGCAAAATGTCCGTCTCAAACAGCTGGGCAAACATTCGCTGAAAACAAAAGACAGGCCCATAGGTGTTATAAAATCAAAAGCAGGTCACTTAGGAATTTAGGAGGACTGGAGGTTATGAAAGAAGATGGGGGGGGGGGAGTGCATGGTGAATGTAGATGGAGAGAAAAAAGAGAAGGACAGAGAAAAACAGACATTGTGTTGTCACGATAAAAGAAGGGATGTGGAAGTAACATGATGTGTAGGAGGACGCAGGGTGAGAAAAGGTCTCCATACACACACACACACACACACAAACACACACACACACACACACACACACACATACACACACATAGGATAGGTTATGTAAAAGTGATTCATTCACGTACGTACACGCTCACTTATAGGTATTAGTTCATTTGTATAAGAGCATCATTTGGCAAAATGGCTGCTGTCTCGTCTCAGCTGCCTGATCAATCTGTGCAACATGATTCTGCATTAACCTCTCATCTGAAGTCTCTGGGTACAGATCCAAAACAAATGGCAACAGACAGAAGAGCTTTCTGTAGATGGTGTGTGAACAGGAAAAAAATAGCCCATAATGCAGCTCAGCTCATCTAGTATCAGAGCTGCAGTTGGAGGGCTGTTATATATCACAAAAACACACACACACACACACACACACACACACACACACACACACACACACACACACACACACACACACACGATAAAGACACAGAGACATTCCAACACACATACCAACATAATACAGACACAAAGACACAGACACACACACACACACATAGAGTAGGGAGGCTCAACTCTTTTATTAAATATTGGTCTTTCATTTATTGTGTCAAACTGCTGTCCAATCTCAGGTTGTTTGCAGGGATGGGGGGCATGTGCTCAGACAAAAAAAGTAATTACACTACTCGTTTTTTTTTGTGTTACACCCTAAAACGAATGCGTTCTGTGCGATGGCGCTTGGAGAGACTGGATGTCATAACAATGGTGGATAGGTGTTTCTAGGCTGGACACATTTTGCATTTCAAAGCAAGATTCTTGTCCTTACGTGCAACAAATTCAAAGTGAGTATGTCCATCCATCAAAAGTTACCGTCCCTTTCTCCTCTGCCATTTTCTCGTCTCTTTCTTGTGTTGTTGTCTCGTCTGTCTTGAATGCATCCTCTGTGCTTTCTCGAACGAAAGAAAGGGACAGGCTAAAAATATTTAGAATATAATAATTCAGATGGAATGGTATGTGAAAAATATCTGTAACAGGTAATGACTTATTTGTTAGATCAGTAACTGTAATGTGATCACTGAAAGTGGAGTGACACAGTGACTCAGTGGTTAGTACTGTTGCCTCACAGCAAGAAGGTCATGGGTTTGAATCTCGCCCTGGGCCTTTCTGTGTGGAGTTTGCATGTTCTCCCCGTGTTTTTCGTGGGTTTCCTCCGTGTGCTCCAGCTTCCTCCCACAGTCCAAAGACATGCAGCTCAGGCATGAGTGTGTTTGTGTAGTATGGTATATGATGTATGCAATCTAGTAAAATGATGTATATGATGTATAGTATGTATGTAACCTATATGACATAGTATAGGATGTATATGTAGTATGTATACATGTATATGATGTAGTTAGTATGTATATGACATGTACTGTATATGATGCTATGTAAAGCCCTTTTGAGACATGCTTGTGATAAAGGGCTATATAAATAAACAAGACTAGACAATAATGGCCTTGCTACAGGAAAAATTAATGTGATTACAGTAACGCGCTCCTTTGTAAGGCGTTAACCCCCAACACTGGTGGTAACCTAGTGTAGGAAGATCAGAAGTATGAATCACAACCTGAATACTAAGAGATGAGAGTCACCTATGGCTAGACACAGTGGTGGAAAAAGTACTCAAATCCTTTACTCAAGTAAAAGTATCAAAAGCATAATGGAAAAATACTCTCGTAAAAGTAGAAGTTCTGCATTCAAAAGTTGACTTCAGTAAAAGTATAGAAGTATTAGCAGTAAAATGTACTTAAGTATGAAAAGTAAAAGTACTCATTCTTTCAGAGTGTTAAATTGATGCGTTAACCTGTAAGAAGTATTTTAATGTTCTAGGTCAAACTGCTCCATATACTGTTGGGGAGTTTAAACTCTAACAATGCAACATATTTTATGAGCTTATTCTATGTTTTGCATGTAAAGTAAGTAGTAACTACAGCTGTCAGATAAATGTAGTGGAGGAAAAAGTACAATATTTCCCTCTGAAATGTCTCATAAAATGGAAAAACTCCTGAAGTACAGTACTTATGGAAATGTATTTAGTTACTTTCCGCCTCTGCCTAATTGTAAATTGCTGAGTGCCTAGAATGTAAAATGTAAGTAATAATAATTTATGATAGGCTATTCAATCTTCGCCTGCAGTGAATTTTCAATTTCATTTTTTGGTAATGAAATCAGACCGCTGATAGTTGATGAAAGTGTATTTCAAGTTCAGCCTTTGTAGTCTATTTTTCTTTTGGATTTGAATAATGATGAATGGACTGAACTGATAGAAAAAGCCTTTGTATGACAATGAACTTCCTGAATACAGTAGCAGGAGAACAACCAATCACAGAAGAGACAGTGGCTCTGCCACGGAACTGGTGGAACGAAAAGTTGGTGAATTGCGGAAGTGAAAAGTTGCATTGCTTTGGCTGCTGCCAGAGAGGAAGAAAAAACTTGGAATGAAGGCTAATGCAAATTAAGCTGACATTTCTATAAGGCAAGAGTATTCATCATCATCACCACCATCTTCTTCTTCTTCTTCTTCCTCCTATTCATGATTACAACGGGCCATTTAATGATACATGATCATTCTGGGATCGCAGGGATATTTTGTAATATTTATTGTGGTTCTGACCCTTTGCCTCAATATTTAGTTGCTTATAATGTTGGCAATTTAAAAATTTAAGTTTCCTCCCTGTTTTTTCTCATTATTTTATATTGGTTGTGATTAAAGGCTGTGTCAGAGTCACGTTTTCAAACTTCACCCCCACTACTGCAAAGTTAATATACCCATCTATATCAAACTTCAGCAATATATTAAGACTTCTTTTAGAGCTACATTATATGAGTAAATTATTTTGGACTAAAATGTCAACTGGAACGTTAAAATTCCAATGTCACAATGTGACTCCAGGTTGAGATAAATGTAGAGTATGTAGAACATGGAAGCTCCACCATTTCTGAGTTTGATCATTTAGGAGAGAGAGAAGAGATGGCTCTGTTTTAACAGCATTTAAATAGCAAAACCACACAAACAAACAACAATAGTCTAGTTACACATACACATTTGACTGTAGTGGAACTTACAAATCTCTACATAAATAAAACTATACAGGCAGCACATTATTTTAGATATCGTTGTTGATATCGTTTACTGAGAAGAAGAAGAATGCAAGACAAAGGGTTTGTGGGAATTTGGGGGATGTAAGGGGGGGTGGAAATGGATGGAGGGGGGTTGGGTGTGTGAGCACAGGTGTTAATGTGCTCACATTGAAGAATTGGAGGATTTGTTAGAGTCTGAGTTGAAAGTTGACTCCATCTTGTCCTCCTTGTTCTTCTTGTTTTTCTCCTTACGCTTTGGAGTAAGGGCATCAGCGATTCTACGCAGCAAGCTACGCTTCTTTTTCTTCTTCTCCAAAAGTTCATTGAGGTCCCTCTCCAGAACAGCAAGCTTATCCACCATGAAGGCTTTTCTCTTTGCCCATCCTCGCTCTTTCTCCTCCAGGGCCTGCTCGTTGTCAATTTTGACCCTGAGGAGACCGGCCCTCTCCTCCTGCTGCTGGAGGAGGCAGCTCTCTAGCTTCTGCTCAGTATGCTTCAGAGCAGCCGTGATTCTTGTGTCAGCCTGGGCCTGTGCCTGAGCCAGTTCCTGGGCCTGGGCCTGGACCTGGACCTGGGCCTTTTCCTGGACCTGTTCTTGGGCCTTTTCCTGGGCCTGGGCCTGGGCCTGGACTTGGGCCTGTTCCTGGGCATGGACCTGGGCCTGGACCTGGACCTGGGCCTTTTCCTTGGCCTTTTCCTGGACCTGGGCCTGGACCTGGGCCTGGGCCTGGACCTGGGCCTGGACCTGTGCCTGTTTCTGGGCCTTTTCCTTGGCCTTTTCGTGGGCCTGTTCCTGGGCCTTTTCCTGGGCCTGTTCCTGGGCCTCGACTTGGGCCTTTTCCTGGGCATGGGCCTGGACCTGTGCCTTTTCCTGGGCCTGTTCCGGAGCCTTTTCCTGGGCCTGTTCCTGGTCCTGGGCCTTTTCCTGGACCTGTTCCTGGGCCTGGACTTGGGCCTGTTCCTGGGCATAGACCTGGGCCTCGACCTGGACCTGGGTCTCGACCTGGACGTGGGCCTTTTCCTGGGCATGGAACTGGACATGGGCCTGGACCTGGACCTGTGCCTTTTCCTGGGGCTGTTTCTGGGCCTTTTCCTTGGCCTTTTCCTGGGCCTGTTTCTGGGCCTTTTCCTTGGCCTTTTCCTGGGCCTGTTCCTGGGCCTGTTCCTGGGCCTGTTCCTGGGCCTCGACTTGGGCCTTTTCCTGGGCCTGTTTCTGGGCCTTTTCCTGGGCCTGGGCCTGGACCTTTTCCATGGCCTGTTCCTGGGCCTTTTGCTGGGCCTTTTCCTGGGCATGGACCTGGGCCGGGACTTGTTCCTGGGCCTCGACTTGGGCCTTTTCCTGGGCCTGGACCTGTTCCTGGGCCTTTTCCTGGGCATGGATCTGGGCCTGGACCTGAACCTGTGCCTTTTCCTGGGCATGGACATGGGCCTGGACCTGGATCTGTTCCTGGGCCTTTTCCTGGGTCTTTTCCTGGGCATAGACCTGGGCCTGGACCTGGAGCTGTTCCTGGGCCTCTACTTGGGCCTTTTCCTGGGCCTGAGCCTGTACTTGGGCCTGCTCGGCCAAGCCCAGGAACATGAACTGGAGCTGGGTCTGGGCAGAAGAGTCCAGGTCCAGAATCTCCTTAAGATATTCATCTGCCTCCCTCATAGTCTGGTATTGCTGGCTGGTCCATTTCCTCTGGGTCTGTTGCTGCTTCTCGGCAGAAGAGTCCAGGCCCAGAGCCAGCTTAAAATATGCTTCCGCCTCTATCATCATCAGATGCTCCTGGCTGCTCCATTTCCTCTGGACCTGTTCCTGGACCTGGACCTGTTCGGCCAGGCCCAGGAACATGAACTGGACCTGGGTGTGGTCAGAAGAGTCAAGGTCCAGAATCTTCCTGACATATTCATCTGCGTCCCTCATCGTCTTATAGTCCTGCCTGCTCAATTTTGTCTGGGTCTGGGTCTGGGTCTGTTCCTCAGTCTGGACAGAAGAGTCCAGGCACAGAACCAGCTTCAACTGTTTTTCTGCCTCTATCAGCTGCAGATGTTCCTCGCTGCTGGAGACTGGGTCCAGGAGCCCAGTCTTCCTCTCCACAGGGAATTCCAGGTAGTTCTGCCGCGCACTGCTGTGGGCGGGGCTTACCTGGGCATCCGTGTTGTGTTGGATTTCCATGTATTTATTTCTCTTGTCTCTCTTTCTCTCTCTTTTTGCCTTGTGTGTCGCCTCCATCGCGCCAAAAAGTGAAATGCCTCTGTGCTCTGTGCACTTGGAATTATAACCTCACACTGCATTCACTGCCCTCGTTGTGACACCACAATGTATGAAGTTAGTAAGATTCCAAGTTCCCCTTCATTGACAGCACTGTCAAAGATTCTGTGTATTTTGATTTGATTTTTTTGTGTCTAGCTTCAGAATAAAAAGTGTATTTTCTGGGTTTAATTACAAGTGTAATGTGATTTAAGATCATTCCAGTTAGTGAGTATTTTTGTTCTTGTTGAGAACCACTCCACTATGTCATCTACACAGAGGTGGTAGAAGTACACAAATTCCTTACTCAAGCAAAAGTGCAAATACTCATCTAACAAGACTAGGTCAAAACCTAGTATATGGCTGGACCGTGTATGAGTGTGCCACGTGCCACGGCCGACCAATGGTGTATCTAACTCCGCTGTAGACTGCTAATACAGAATAATAGTCCATACATCCATACTGATCGTTCCAGCGCATCCCGTCTCTCTCTCCACCACTGTCGTCTCCACCGCTTTCGTCTCCATCGCGCCCACGGCCCGCATTGATCCTGCCGATCCAAGTGCCAGGCGGTGCCGAAAACGCTGTTCGCTGGACACCAGGGGTGCATCGTCGTCGGGACCGAATCTCGGCCGGATCATCGGGAACAAATCGGCGCCCAGCTAGTGGCACTGGCCGGAACTGTGGCCCCGGGAAACTTCGGGAAGGTCGGAAATAAGCCCTCGGCATGATGAAACCTCCATGCTTGTTTGTGTCTCTCTCTCCCCCAACAGAACAGAGGGCTGTCAGGTGGACTGAGCTCACGCATATGCATCGACATAAACGGTGATATGATATAATTGTATAGATTCTACTTTAGCTTCAGCTTACATGCATGATATTGGTCAGCCTGCTTACTGTGTGGGAGAAAGGGGCTCCTGATCTCAGCGGAGAAACTAGACGGCGGAGAAAACAAAACTTAAATTTCTGGCTCTGTGATCCTATGATGTGCCACGTGCCACGGCCGACCAATGGTGTAACTTGATCACTCAGTCAGTCAGTCACTCAGTCAGTGACAGACATTCACTGTTTGGAACAATGAATGAACAGAGATTCTGTGAAATCATCTGACATTTTTTCATAATGATAACAGCAATGTATCATTAATACATTCATTCGTTTTAACACACACTTTACTGTTTAATATTTGTTAATCTGTTTCCCATAGCATCACACTAACTAGCATACAGAACTTTAAGTTGTTGCTGTCATGCTATCCCACATTTACCATACGATACTACTGCAGTTTGCACTTGTGTGTATGTATGTTCGTTTGTATGCATGTGCTTTGCTCTCCAAAAGCTTTTTGAAGGAGCAAAAGAAAAAGTATATTTATTCTGACAAAGTGATTCTGACAAGTTTTTCTGTTCCTTGAGGATTGAAGAGAAACAAAGTCTGAAAACACCAGATCAGCCCCTCAAAAAACAAGACAGACAGGGACTGAATAGGTTCTGTCAGGTGGGATAGTAACTTGTTGGAATAATTTTCTACATTGAAAGTAAGTTTGTACTCCCTGTGTTCAGGCTGTCACAGGCTGTTATATCTTTACCACTATTCACTTCTTTTGATTATAAGACACCAAATATTATGATTACATTATGAGTCGTGGCATACAACAATGCCTTACAAGTAATGATCTCATATATTGTATCATATTGTTATTATTGTAAAGTGACATCAAATTGTTTCTTAACACCATGTTTCAAATTGTTTTCTTAACACCATACAATAGTCATAACACCGAACAATATGCATTTCCATTATGAACTGTAAATGTCTTGTTAGGATGGCATACTTCTTCACAAAGTCATCATATCACTTAAATTAAAGTGACATCAAATATCACAATATGCATCTATTTTTATAATGAGTTTTAAAATAAATAACTGCTTCCATGACAATGTATTGTACAGACAGGATTTTGTATCAGGTTACAAGAGCTCTTTTATTTGCTGTATTCATTCAAATTATACTGTATAAGCCATAGACTGTAAAAAAAAGATGGACGTAGTAAGTGTGATGTCACCCATAGGTTTCTGAAGGGCTGTTTTGAAGCCAAAAGTTGGTGTGTACGAGTGCCGCCATGTTGACATTTTTTGGAGCCGGAGCAGCCAGAGCAAAGCCGGGGGTTTCCCACAGCGCCGCCTGCTATTGGTCCGTAATCCGCGACCTGTCGATCACTGGACAGGCGACCTATCAATCACTCGGAAAACGACCCCGTTTTATAACCGGTATATCCCGTTAATGATGCAATTATTTTGAAAATCACCATATGGACACATATTAGAAGAAGTAAAATTAGCTACTGAGACCATAATCTGTTGTCGAAAAAATTTATTGACTTCATATTTTGAGTGAGAAGTTGGGCTGTGGTCCCATTGACTTGAATGGAGTTGGGCGGGATTTCGAGTCTTTTTGGAGCCGACCCTAGTGGACATTAGAGGAACTGCAGCTTTCAGCCACTTCCTTATTGGCTTCAAAATTCACCCGTGGTTTTGGCCGCTTGGTATAAGCTCAACTGACAGATGAGAACATTTATCCTTCCAATGTTAGCAATTACATGCATATAATGTTGATGGTACCTTGATTTAATATTGGAGGTTTCACACAATCACAATTATTTCCTTTGTTCCCTTGGTGCCTCTATATGGCTAGACAAGGCCTATGGAGGCCACCCACTGCGTATGTGGTCTAGCCTAATAATAACATCGGAAGTGTTATGCTAAAAAAAATGAATTAAATCAAAATCAAATAATACACAAAAAATAAAGCACTACTCTCTGCAAGAGGAAATTAGTATTTAATCAAATTTTCTTTGTAACAGTCCTCTGATTGCCTATATGTGTGTTTGTGAAGATGCGTGTGTGTGGGTGTGACTTTGCGCGTTTGTTATGAATGGAAAGATTATGATGTCTACAGTAACCAAGTTTGAAGAAATATGGGCTCACCTGACGACCTCCTCAATTACCAGCAGTGCATTGTGGGATGTGGATCACCGCAAGGACACCAAAGGGCAATTAGAAAAGCAAACAGAAAATGGACATCCTCTACTCTCATTACGCACTCCATCACTCACTCTTTCATCTTCATTTGACCTTTGGCTCAGTCACTCTCTTGCTCTACTGTTCTCTCCTCTGATTGCCTTTCACTTATTCTGAATAGACAGTAGGCTGGAGAGGAAAACACACACACACACACACACACACACACACACACACATTCATGCAGTGAAAAAATATTTGCAATTCCCTAAAGACAGACTGAATTTGCAGTATCAATAAAACTATCCCTTCTCCCTGGCAGGTCTGTCACAAATAGCCATCCTTGGTTCTCTGTCTTGTCATCCTGTAAAATGGCTGGGGCGTCTCATGAGTAATCTTTTAATTTCAGTGCGCATAGAGGTTAATGACTGGCAGATGTTGTTAAGCTCCTTCGAAAGAGAGTGAGACAGAGAGGGAGAGAGAGAGAGAGAAAGTGAAGAGAATGAGACAGATGCAAGCAGGCAAACAAAAGCAGACAGAGCGAAAGGTTCTGAATGGGTAACATTATGAAGCACAAAGGTCAGTGACCCAACAGATCAGTGTTCATCTCAAGTGTGTGATCTTCTGCCAAGCTTAAAAAGATAGTCAATTTGTACACACTAGCCTCAGTTATTTTTTCTCATGGATCAGTTGCAGCACTTGCCTTGTCTAATCAGAGATGAAAATGTGCTGCCTCTATAAGAGTTTTGTTTATTTGTGTGTTAATGTGTAATGCTTTTTGCAATGCACATTGCTTTGAGGAATTATGGTATGCATTGTTTAGGCCAGGCAGAGTCCCAAGTACCCACGCATTATACCAGGATGTCGCTAAGTGATTTTCTAACTAACTACTAACAGGTGGAGTTTTTAAAGTCAGCGTAGTTTCACTCACTCTCTTGACCATGAATTATTTTACAAGACTGCTGGTCAGTCTAGCTTCTACAGTTTCTTATCCTGTCTGCGTGGCTAACAGCACAGTGTTAGCTAAAAAGTTGTATTTCCTGATTAAATCTCTTGCAGTCTCTACTTTAAATGTAGCATGTCCTTGCGGTGTAACATAAACAATGTAAATTTCTGTGATCATTTCTCAACCTTTATTTCAGTTTAGAATGTAAAATAGTTATGACTTAATTACATGATCCAGAAGTACATGTGTACACTGATTATATTCTAAAGTTTGCATTCAAGAGCAATTTTCCTCTCCCAACAACCAATTTGTCCCCAACAAAATTTCCAAATCAAATTTAGGCCCTTAGTTCAGCCATTCTTTACACCAAGGCACCCATTAAATCCAATAAGCCCAAATTTAAAGCCATCTTGGCTCTGTAAACAAACTCTGCCAATCAGAAGAAAATACAGAAAAGCTGAAGGCAAATGGAAGAAACTTCAAATCCCCAATAAGATCTTAAGACCTAAGATGGCAATACCAAAGGACAGTCAAGGATGTCAGCCCAGTGTTTTTTTTTTGCCAGCCTTATCATAAAGAACTGTCACAGATCAAGACTTCTATTTAAAGTCATAGGGCCTGATTTACTATGATCCCAAATAAAACTGTTTACTGTTTACCACATAGTATGTGTGGTAAATTCTCCCATTGAGGGTGATCAACTAAGAATAATTGCGTGGATGACGACAGGTACAAACACTCATATTTACTCAAGGTTTTTACGTAATTTAAATGCTTTCAATCCTGGAGAGCTTGAATGAAAAATGGAATAATTAAAAGTTATATTTAAATTCCTTTTTAAAATCATTTTCAAATAAGTTTTAATTTTCTTTTGTTTGTTTGTGGTTTTGTGTGTGTGGATACTTGATACTGTGTGAGGACGCTCTCTTCTGTCTTTTGGTGTTCATCACAAAGCCCTTTGAGCCTTCGCTTGCTACCATTTTTTCACAACCCTATAAATTTATAAATGTATAAATTCAGTAATGAAATTAAATTGACACATTTCATGAACATTGTATTACGTTTTTAGTTTTATTAAATGCATCATTTAAATGTTAATTTAATAAATCACTTTATAAAATGTATATATTAATCAATAATAATTAACCACTAAACTAATTTAATAAGGCTGGCACATTAGAGCCTCCATGTTGCATCACTCCTATGGGTGATGGGTCGTGGCTGTAAATCATCCCTTAGTTCTTTCAAGAGCTCTAAAATCCAATTGCTTGAGAGTCGATATGTTTGTATTATTTAGGCTTTTTCCATTTCAAACATATTTACATGGTTGGAAAACTCCACAAATTCTCTGATTTTGCCACAGCTGACGTCTCCTTCTTGCTATCAGAGCTGCCATCTCTGAATGGATGTCTGATTAATACCTGCTCTCCCTGCGTATTATATTACACACACAATTACCCTTCCTGCAATTTCAGTCTTAGTCAATCACATCAGATGTGCAAATTAATCCATTTGCATACTCTCCTCCCAATATTTTTCACACTCTGCTAGAAATGCCCAATGTTACGTATTCATCAAGACAAACCCACAAAAAAGGACAGGGCTTGTTTCTCATTTGAGTGACGCAATCGTCTGATCAGCTTTACTGCTTTTTTGCCAGTAACAGTTTTGTGTGCGTTTTTACACACACAACCCTTTAGTAGATAATGCCCATAGACTTTATTTGTATCTTTCCCTGCCAAAGTGTCAATCACACTCCAGAGAAATGTGAGGAGTTATTGGCATTTTGTTGTTGTTGCTTGTTGGTTGTCATTAGGCTCAGAATTACCTGTTACCACAAGCTGACTCAGCCACAAATCCTGCTGAGTTTAGCTGTTTTGTTCCGACTTCGGTCAAGGTCCTGGTGGAGACCATTTCCCAAATGAGGTCCTCCTCTTGTTCCCGAGACATTATTCTGTCAAGGCTGCTCAAAGAAATCCTTGACAGTGTTGCGCCCAACATTTTATCTGTTATCAATAGTTCACTGACAGCTTCCCTTTCCCCCTCTAAGCTTTGTTAAAAAGGGTGATTAGGTCACTGTTTGACATTTATTTCTGCTGTTCATAGTATTCCTGTTCCATTATTGGCTGATGGACCAACAGGGAAAACCCCTTAAATACTGCAGCCCTCCCTTCAACAGCCCTTTTTTACATCCCACTGCAGAACAGCACATTTTACACACAGTTTGGGGTGTAGTTCAGTTTAGTATTGTGCGAATCATAAACAAAGAAAGTCGTTTTTATCCATCCTGCATTGTTAGTATATGTTTTTGGTTTATTTGTGTTTTTTTCATTGTGTAATTATTTTCTTTAGGTCCCCTTTGTCTCCTCTGTTCTGAAACCATGCCATGCTCAACGGTCTTTCACCTCAGATATATCACCTTCTGTGCCTTTACAACACCCCTAGGTGCCTTTCATCTTCTGATCTGGGGCTCCTGGTCATTCCATGGTCTTTTCGTTTAAACCTCAAGAACTGGACTCTAATGCCATCCATAAATGAACCATATATCCCACAGTGCGCTTAAAGTATTCTGATGGAAAGGCCACCTCACACCCTAAAATCCCTTTGAGTCAAATTAAGATCTAGGTAAGGGACCTGGTCTCAGCTTGGCTTTGACAGCTGGTTAGTGGTAGACTAAACAACACTGCCATGTCCCATCATGCGCACATGAAGACCGGCAGGCAGCAGAGAAAACAAGGAAGTGTGTGAGCAATGGCAAAAAGTATCAAATGGACTATTATAACTGAAATGTGTGATAATTGCTCAAACACAGCTATTTAAAGATGTGTAACTGCAGTGTGAGTGCTGCTGTGCTTCGTTCTTTTAATGTGTTTTAGGTGCTTTTTGGGTTCAACTGTTTGAGTTTCCCTTGGCCCCATTAGAATGTATTGACTCCTTTCTTCTGTACTCAGTGGGTTCCTTGGTACCTTATTTTGCATTTTGAAGAACTGTTCATACACTGCACATACGCCTACTGTTCATTAACCCGGCGTGTAAGAGCAATAGAGAGTCTGGTCAGAACTTATTCATATCCAATCATGCAAAGATTTATTCCAGAGAATTCCACCCAAATAATACAAATGGCAACCACTCTTGATTATCCAAAGATGAGTTCAAGATGTATGTGTGGTTCTAACAGAGAGAAAAAAGCACAATGAGTACATCCATGTAGTTTTGGCACAATGCTGATAAGGCTAATGGCTAGGCTAATGGCTAACTGGCCAAATTTAACTAAATGAACTACATGGCAGCAATGTCAAGGTCAAAAGAGACTAATTGCTAAGGCTAATGCTAACGCTAACATGCTATGCTAATTAGCCTCTACATAATATGTTCACCCAGAGCATATATTCAATATCAAAGGGATAAACAGAACATAACACATTCTTCGAAACATCAACAGTTTTAACTTACATTTAGTTGCACGCACACAACATCAAACTCCATCAAATCACAAGCCAATGGGCATATATCCACTCCTGAAGATGAAGGAGAGCAAAAAATGAGCAACAAATTAACTAAAGTTCAAAGTCCCGAACATTGAGTGCACTGATAGGCCAGAGAAATGGGGTGATGAATGACTGACACTTTCCCAGCAAAAGAGGTTCAACCAATTAAGCGTTAATTAGTTAATTAGTAGGGGGGGCTAGACTGCTGGAAAACAGCTGGCCTTTTGTACACCTACACTGGCTTTATAATGATTACGATAATGATTATTGATGGTACTTAAGACCGTGCTTTCACACATTATAGTTATATTGGATGAATAAAAAGTGATGCTACATCAATTACACAGATTATAATTTTTCACTCATAATTGACTCTGAATCTTTCACAAAATAATAGAAACACATCACCTCTGGCAAGTTTCAGCGCCAAAGTCAACAAAAAAGAAGTTTGCTTTAACTTAATTCCCTTTTCAAAATGCTTTGATGAACCTCCATCCTATTTAATACAAACAACAGATAATCTAAGATTTTAATGCAGTTGGTACCACATAGACAATATATGACTCTTTGACTAGACTGTGACTGGCTTTGCTGTTTGGAGGCGGAACGCAGCCTGTGAGAAAACGTCACAGACATTTGTAAGAGCAAAAAAGTTTAGGGCAATTTACGTAGTATTACTAGTGCTATTATAACACTATAATTTCTAGAACAGACTGAAAAATGTGCTAGCAATTAATTGACCAAATGTAAACAAGACAATATGACAAACATAAAAAAATACATAAATAAATTCACCTGTGTACGATAGTCTTATGGATCTCTTTTTTTTTTTTAGAATGTGTTTATCATGGCAAACACAACTGTGTACACTGAGTTAATGATTAAAGATGAGTTAGCTTCATTAAATTGCACAATGAGTTCTTACAGTGCAGGTTCAAACTCTATATTATAAGATTTAATTACTGACTTCAGCCAAATAATAGACCCTTAAACTTTACTGGATTGTGCCAACTGAAACATACCAGTAAATAAATTTGCTGTTTTAGAACTTTCACCGCAAGTCAGGTTTTTGGTGTTGTAAATTAAGTAATATCCACTTGGCTAGGCAGGAAGGAAAAAGTGTAATTAAATATAATTATATATTTAATTACAATTATTATTTATTATAATCAGTGAAACAGCTCCATGTTTTTGTGCACGAGTCAATGAAGAATTACACAATGAATAATTAATTGAATGAATAATGAATAATTGAATCAATTTAAGTTTCCTAGAAGAAGGCAGGCTAGATAATGATGGAGTTAGGCAGCAGAAAAACAATTTCTGCATGTTTGTGTGTATATGTGAGTGATACCACATTGGCTCAATTGCTCTCCTGCTGGTAAAAAAAACAAAAAAAAACAGTTTAAGAAAATCATTTAGGTAGACTACTTTTTAGTAGTCTACCTAAATGATACTAAAAATGAATTGAAGTATTTTGGTGACAAGGGCAAGCGAGGGAAAGCAGCATGCTTCAGGAGACTTAAACAGATTAAATGAAATGATGCAGAGGACACAAGGGGCTATTTCACAATTCAGAGTTTCATTTTATGCCATATGGAGATGTAAGTCTATCTTTGTTAAGATTTATCCAGTGCTGGATGGTAACTCATTACTCAGTAACTTGTTATAATATTACTTTTCCCAGTAATGATTAATGTAACATATTACTATTTCAGTTTCACCAAATAAAGTTATTACTTTTGTTATTAGTCCCCCCAAATTTAAGATTGATGTCAAAGCATCCAAAAACTATATCCCGCCCCCATCGCCTGATTTGTTTTTGTCAAAATTAGTCATTGTCCTCTCAGCTGATGTGGGGACACACTGAGATAGCTTAGATGAGAAATGGCACAACAATTCACTTTCTCTGGTATTCCCACTGCTTTCATTTTATCAAGCGAATAATGACAAGAACATTGGACTTTAACGCTGTGTGGTTGCCCTAATCATTCATACAGAGGTGCACAGGAGAGCTAGTTGAGTTCTGAAAGGTCGGAGAGGAAATAAACGGGACTGGTCTGATAACATGGAGACACTGTGCATCAGAGTGTTCTTCTTGAGGGGGCTCAGGTCTTTCAACGAATGCAACAGACTACTAAAATGTGCTACCAATCAGTGGTGGCCAGTGCGCTGTTCATTGCAAGGCTGGAAATGCAGGATTAACCAAAGAGGGTGCTTAAGAGTTCTTCTTTTTAATATGATATGAAAAGATGTGTTTTTATGTGTGTTATGTTCTTACTTGCCCTCTCTTTCCTGCAGTGCCTTCCCCGACTGCCTGAGGCATTATTCCTCAACTCTGCCTGTGTCACTGTCTCTCTCTGTCTGTCTGTGACGCAGATACTGTCTCATATCCACCATTTTCTCTTTTTTTCTCTCTCTCTCCTTGTCTGTTCTTACATGGCTGATTTAATATGTTACTTCCTTCATCCCCTGGATAACTTTGGGAACATAACAGTTGGTCTCTTGATGGGCAACCTATCCCGTTAGGCCAAAATCTGACTTCCAGCTGTGTTTTGTCCCCTTGCTCTTCATTGCACTCGCTGTTGAACTTCTGCCCTTTCTTCTCACTGGTCCTCCACCCTCCATCCCCCCAACACCACCACCTCAACCCAGCTACAAAATCATTTACAGCTTTAAGCTGCTGATTACATGAAACAGGCATGTCATGTGATTTTCAAGATGCAAGAAACAAAAAACAAAATTAAGAAAACAAATTTGGCAAGTCTGACCACATGACCATGTTTTTATGTAAGGAAAAGACCGGCCTTTGTTCTACATTTTATGCAAGTGAAGGCATCATGTCTGATTTGGTGTACTCAGGCCATGACTGGACTGGCTTTGTGTACAGGCCAGCTGGCTGTCTAATGTCTAATTGATTGAAGATTCCCTCACAGCTTTTCATGCTTTTGGAGCAAAGAGAATGTCCTCTTTCAGGCCCGGGAGGTGCGTCTTGAGATCTCATAGCCACCCTGAAATGTCAAGTGATCAATAGTGTTAATCAGCGTGAACACGGGTTTCCTAAATGATATCCAGCAGAATATGATGTAAGAATCAGCAGTTTATATAAGGTAATAGAACATAAAAATATCTAAAATCCCCTCATTTAACCCAAGGCCAATCCCTGACTTAAATGTGGCATCTTGACTCTAAAATGTCATCATGAATGAATAAGTGAAGCTCTTTTGTGAAAAAACCATCTTCATAGAAAGCTGTTTTCCCCAAGTCTGACATAAAAAAAATGTGGTGTGTATATCATCAGTTCAGATTTCAGTCCAGTTGAGCCAGGCACAACTGAATTAAATGTTAGAGGCATGTGGTGAGGAATGCCATTCTTGACACCCTGTTCACCCCCTTAAAGGGCAGTTTGAGCTGAGTGCCTAATATCAAGCACCACAGGCTCATCCCCAAAACAATTAGAATGCTTAAGCCAGACATGAAGATGATGTAGCATCTTATGTCTGTACAAGAATTTTGTATTTTGCCTCTCTGCCACTCTTGATGATATGTTGTTCAAATAGGGGACAATTTAATTTGGCATGAACCTCTTTAGTTATCGATGTTTACAAATATTGATTATAGGCTGCTGTCCTAGACCATATAGAAAAGCCTGTAAATTATTAACACCCTCTAACAGACGCATGCACGCACGCACACACACACACACACACACACACACACACACACACACACACACACATACACAGACACACACACAGTCACTGAGGCATTAACAGTTCAATCGGTTCAATCATGTCATGCTGTTTTCCTGTTTCCACAACTTATTCAACCTTTTCCAGCTGAGACGTAAAACCTATATTTTGACACTCACAGATTGATTTGATTTAAACATGGAGTTTGAGAGACATTTTCAAATTTCTAGCCACATTTTCTTTATGTCAGACTTGGGGAAAACAGCTTTCTGTGAAGATGGTCTTTTCACAAAAGAGCTTCACTTATTGATTTATGATGACATTTTAGAGTCAAGATGCCACATTTAAGTCAGGGTTTGGCCTTGGGTTAAATGAGGGGATTTTAGATATTTTTATGTTCTATTACCTTATATAAGCTGCTGATTCTTACGTGATATTCTGCTGGATATCTTTTAAGAAACCCGTGTTCACGCTGATTAACACTATTGATCACTTGACATTTGCTATGGGATCTCAAGACGCACCTCCCGGTCCTGAAAGAGGACATTCTCTTTGCTCCAAAAGCATGAAAAGCTGTGAGGAAATCTTCAATCAATGAATTAGACAGCCAGCTGGCCTGTACACAAAGCCAGTCCAGTCATGGCCCGAGTACACCACATCAGACATGATGGCTTCACTTGCATAAAATGTAGAACAAAGGCCGGTCTTTTCCTTACATAAAAACATGGTCATGTGGTCAGACTTGTCAAATTTGTTTTCTTAATTTTGTTTTTGTTTCTTGCATCTTGAAAATCACATGACATGCCTGTTTCATGTAATAAGCAGTGTTGGGCAAGTTACTGAAAATTATTAATTAGTTACAGTTACTAGTTACTTCTCTCAAAAGGTAATTGAATTACTTTACCCATTACTGCATAATAAAAGTAATTAGTTACTAGGGAAAGTAACTTTTGCGTTACTTTTAAATGTCTGCTTCAATTGTCTTATTAATGCACACATAGCTATGTGGGACAACTGTCAAATTTGATCTATCATTGTACCTGCATGGGATACTTGAACATTCGCTTATTGGGGAGGCTTATACTCAAGGTCATTGATTGGTATTAGCCTATATTTGTGTTGTTATTTACACACACACACACACACACACACACACACACACCCCTATCTTCTCGTTATAGTGCAGGCTACAATTCTCAGTCCAGTGTGTATTTGTTATTACAGGGTGCAGCAACCATTTAGGCGAGCATACACTGTGGAGTGATACACACACGCACACACACACACACACACACACACACACACCTTTTCTGACATTGCAACCCTTTTATAACAACATGGATGGGAAACTGAAGCAGGGTCGGAGATGCCGGTCCAAGTGGGAGAGGGTGCGGAGGTTGCGGGAGGCAGGGAGCAGAGACGCCCGCAGCCCCGACCCCAACTCCTCCTGCTCCGACAGGGAGGGACACAGTCCGGGGGGGGATGCCACCTCCCTGCCCGGCAAAAAGGCTCCGCACACCGCAGCCGCCGCCAGAGCCCCGCGTCCCCCCCGGAGGAAGAGACACGAGTCCAGCTCTCAGGAGGAGGATATCATTGATGGATTTGCTATCACAGTATCGCAGTAAGTAGTGGAATTACAGTAATGCATTACTTTGTACTTTGTAACGCATTATTCCCAACACTGGTAATAAGCATCTTAAAGCTGTAAATGATTTTGTAGCTGGGTTGAGGTGGTGGTGTTGGGGGGATGGAGGGTGGAGGACCAGTGAGAAGAAAGGGCAGAAGTTCAACAGCGAGTACAATGAAGAGCAAGGGGACAAAACACAGCTGGAAGTCAGATTTTGGCCAAACGGGATAGGTTGCCCATCAAGAGACCAACAAATCAGCCATGTAAGAACAGACAAGAAGAGAGAGAGAAAAAAAGAGAAAATGGTGGATATGAGACAGTATCTGCGTCACAGACAGACAGAGAGAGACAGAGTGACACAGGCAGAGTTGAGGAATAATGCCTCAGGCAGTTGGGGAAGGCACTGCAGGAAAAAGAGGGCAAGTAAGAACATAACACACATAAAAACATATCTTTTCATATCATATTAAAAAGAAGAACACTGACAACATAAAACACAATTTATTTTTATGAATAATCTGAAACTGCTATCACTTAACATCCATGGCAAAATTCAGCACATCATCACGTTTTATCATTAAACAATTGGCCATCGACTGACAACACACTGCCTCAAGCTGGAAAGTTGCATATTGTCGCTTTAATGGACGATTGTTGCAGCAATTCTTGCATTCTTTTGTTATTTTCTCCTTTCTATTATTTAACAGAGAGTGTTTCTCTTTCTTTTAAGCACTTTTTCACTTTCTTTTACCACTTTTCTACAATACTGCTAGACTATACAGTATGTTGTTCTGCGCTTGGGAACAGCTTATCACCCTGAGGCTGCGTCCGAAGAATCTACCGACCGAATTGCTAGCACATCGGAGAGGGAAGAGAGTGGCTGTGAGGGAGAGAGAGAAAGGAGATTTAAACCCTACTTTCAGTCTGTTGCCATGGGGAATGTGAGATCACTGATGGCAAACAAGAAATATATGCTCTCCACCTTGGTCATGACTCAGCGGGAATATCGACAGCGTGGCTTTATATGCTCCCTGCAGACACCTTTGGGTGCATATCAGCAATAAACGGGACTGGTCTGATAACATGGAGACACTGTGCATCAGAGTGTTCTTCTTGAGGGGACTCAGGTCTTTCAACGAATGCAACAGACTACTAAACATGTGCTACCAATCAGTGGTGGCCAGTGCGCTGTTCATTGCAAGGCCGGAAATGCAGGATTAACCAAAGAGGGTGCTTAAGAGTTCTGGCCAGCTAGAGGCAGCAGCAGAGGAAAGGATTAAGACTAAACTCAACTCCACCTTAGACAAAACCTCCCACATCGTTCTGTTCTGATAATTAGAGTGTAACTGAGAACACACAATAATAAATATGCACATTGTCACCTTCCTGTACATATGATACCTCCAGTTTTTAACAAGGAGACAGCTAGTATACACACATCCAAATCAGCACATTGTGTACATGTTATCTACGTCTGTCAGTTGAATATAAGAGTTCTACACACATCTACATGCCTATACACTTTCTTAAATGGTCTTTTCTAATTCTGTTAATGTGAATACGATGCACATTTGCATATATACTGTAAATTAATATATTTATTTTCTTCATATTGTCATATATTTGTCATTTGTTATATATTACATATTATACTGTGTATTGATGTTTACATTTTTCCACTTATTTTGCACTTATTTCATACTGCATGTCATTCTGCATTTTCATAGCACAAATATTCTATATATATATATTTTTTTTTGTTCTTTGCCATATCCAATTACAATTTGCTGCTGCAATGATCCAAATTTCCCAAGTTTCATGTTATGTTATACTGTATATGTGAGATACTGTTTCGGTTAGGCCTACAATGGCGTTACACAGTATGTCTTCCAGGATAATTCCCATTCATCCCACCATTTCACTTCAAAGCATATGTCAGGCACATTTAGAAAAGACAAATTAAAAACTAGAAAAATCCATAGATACCGTTAAAGCCAAGATAAATCATACATAATGATGAGTTCAATGCATTTCAAATGAGGGTTGGTATTATAATGCAACAGTACATACAGTCCTCAAGGCATTTAACATGTTTTACATCCAAAGAAGAAATGCCCTAAAATCCTGTTTTGTAAAATTGAGGTCACGTACGGTGCAACTAGCTGTTTGCTTGGTGCTTTCGTGTTGGTGGCAGTATGGTTTGGGACCTAAAGGGGATTGTAGGGAAATTGCGAAATTGTTTTCGGTAATAAAAGGTGTTAAGATCCCCCCTGCTCTTGGAGGACGATGTTTAGAGGGCTGAATGAAAGAATATATACGAATATATTCTCTTTGCTTTCAAGAGTGAATCCTCTCCAGGATACAGCAGAATTATAGTATTGGTCTTCTTTCCAATATCTCATGCCAATGTTATTATTTTGTCTCTTTTTGCCCAAACCTAACCGACAAGAAAATTTATTATCGCTATAACTTCAACAATGGTTGGCTTCATGATGTTCCCACCGTATCTGTATGTTTATGTCTGGTAATCTGTATTGTGCTGTGGGTGGTGCAGCCGGCAGTATTTGAATTCTATACTGCTGGCAGAGTATGGAGTTAGATTAATATCCTGTGTTAGTGGGATGACACATTTATGTATGGGAGATTGGATTCTAATATTAAAAGATTAATTTATTTATGTTGGAAATGAAGTGCAATTTGTTGCAATATACACAGGCTGCGGGAGTGAGGACAAGCACATAGCCATTATAAATGAATTTTTTGTTTTCAGTGAATCTACCCATGTGCAAAGAAAGCCTGTTCGAGGCCCCCGACAGATACAACACATTCTCATGTTATGAGAAGGGAAAGTGGAACAAGGAGAAGAAAAGGAAATAAAAAGGAAGGAAGAAGTCACATAAAATATTGAAGCAAGAGAAGTGAGACCAGGCATAATCTGTGAAAACTCAGAAAAATATCCTGCTAGCAGTGATTTATTAATCAAGGGTGATATTACTCAGTTAGATTTTTGTATCGTCATGATTCATTCCCCAACATGTCTGTTATGACTAAAAATTTCACTTTGTTGGATTATTAGTTGGACATGCAAGAAATGTTTGAAAAAAAGAAATGGTTGAAACTTGCTTGTGTATGATTATACCCATATGTTCCATGACCTATAGACTGTGGCTGATATACAGTACAGTAGCTCTCAAAAGTGATCATTTGTTAAATAACTTTACTACAAATTTGATTATTGATTTGATCAATTATTGTTATCATAATTTGCTACATAGGATGTCTCATCATTCACATACACACATATACACCTGTGAAAGTATGAGTATTGTATAGTATAGTATGAAAGTATTCCAAAAACAGAAAAATCTAGTTCGCAAAACTATTCATCCTCTTTACTCCCATGGACTAGGTATTGCCTCAGTGGCAAGAACAATTAAATTTTCTTCATCTTAAGGTAATAGTAAGACATTTCAAATACTGTTTCTTGTCAATATTGCTCTAATTTTACCTTTTTTATCTGGTAACACTTTATTTGGATAGTCCAATGACGATACTCAACTAACTATTAGGTGACAAAAAGTAGATGTTCAACAAAGTGCCACTTGCCTATTAGGTGCATCCCCACAGACTATGTAATCCTAACCCTAAATAACCCTAACCCTAAACCCTAACCCTGACCTGACCCTATTTCTAACATTAACCCCAACCCTAACCCCAACATTGAATGTCTATAGGCTACTTTTCACACTATTATAAGTAGCCTATCACTTGAAACTCAGTAGACTTTTAGTGACACATTATAGTCACTTGATAGGAAGTTGACTGTCAACATTGGACTATCCAAATAAATACTTCAATATAGAACATGAAGAATGAGAAATATAGTGTGTGTTATGAAATGTTTTTGCCAGCGGGACAATATATTCAAAGTGAGTAAACAGGGTGAATAATTTTGCAAACTAGATTTTTCTGTGATTGGAATTTTATACTTTCCCATACATTTCTTGAATTTCTCTCAACATTGATGGACAAGAGCACTTTGCATGGATATTAGACCAAACATCCCAAATAAACTATTTGAAACTAATATTGTAGTCAAAAAAACATGCAAAAGTCAACAGAGGTGAATGCTTTATAGCCACTGTGCTATAATGAATGCTACATAGGCATTCATGCATGTTTGCACACAACAATGTGAGATAATTAGCTGAACCATCTTTGTTTACTAAAGAAGCTTAACCCCTTGCTCCATTTCTGTCAACATCTGTATTAATCAGTGTTAATCAGTGGAGTCTCCTCTCTCAACCTGGCAATGATGAAACAGCACTTATGTCAGCTGACTATCATCAAACACCACAAAAACACAAGGTTTTCAAGCCTCGGTTTGGTGTTATTTGGTAAACACTGAAAGGGAAACTGAAACCCAAATACGAAAGGGAACAGAGACTCTCATAATGCGGCTATTTATTGACATTGAGACACTCAGAATGAAGCATTTGGAAGCATGTAGTGTTTGTAACTTTGTCCTTTTGCACACCTGTCAGGTATTCAGAACTTTCCTTGAAGTTGTAAAAAGTTTTTCTTTGGTGTGTCTACATACTCTATGATGTCACTCTTTTATCTCAAGTTGTAGTACATCCACAAACCCTAGAAAGGACGCTATAGGGATGAGGCTGTGGGAAGCCTCGTCCCTATCCTCCTATCACTTTCATATGATACTGAGAGAACAGTTATGGGATGGATTCTTTAAACCACATGTTCACAGAGCTGACTGGATACTTGCAATTACAACTATTAGTCAGCAAAATCTCACTTATAAATTGGAGCACATAGCATATGGCTCCTAAAACTACTATTAAGGACATTTACACCCTAATATAGTAATGGATTTATGCTTAGCTGATGCAGTACTCTCTGGTTCCCCAAATACCTCCCCGTCTTTTAATGCTCCTCTATTCCAGGTCTGGCAGAGTGTGGGTATTTGGGCAGATGGTGTTCAGGAGGGACATCTTGCGAAGGTGAGGCAGCCAGATCGTGTCCATCTGTTTTCATACAGTGCGAGTGCTCCCAGCTACATGTAAAATCTCCGGGTTTAATGCAATAGGCCAGGTGTGCAAGGACAAAGTGAGAGGAGAAAGTGTAGAACAGGCAGAAACAGCAGCAGCAGATACGTCGGCTCCGTATGGGTCCAGTGGAGTGAAGTGGGGAAAAACAAAGAAAAACAAGTTTGTCCTTCTCACTTGGTTCAAAGTCAGAGACACGGCACTGAAATGCATTGGGCAAAGATTAAAATCGATGATATCATGTAGGGTTTATATCACGCCGAGGCCCATTATCTAATAGTAATGGTTTAGCTTCTCATACGAGATTATTGATTCCATCATTTATTCATTCACATCCAGTAAATGAAAAATACAAGTTTCTTTTCCCCATTTATATTTCCATTTTATGTTACCGATTTCCCAGATTTCTCCTCACGCTCAACATTACCCTAATTGACACGATACACACGGACACATGCACATGAAAGAAAAGCCCAGTGACCTAGGTGTTGCAGAAGTAGGCAGTGTTGAGTGAAGCGAGGTTAGTGAGACTCTAAGCTTTCTGCAGCAACAGGGAACACTCATGAATCTTAATCAATAGTCTCTGGCTTGTTTGGGAGACGCAGAACACTGTGACGAAACCAATTAGAGCTACAATCCATGCCGGCCTGCTAAGAGGACACAGCAAGAGGCCGTGTTCGTGTGGCATGTGTGTGTGTGTGTGTGTGTGTATGTGTGTGTTCCTGTCCAGTCTTGCCTATCCATGGGCAACAAATTGAGAATTATGTGACTATTTGTTTGTGGTCTGTTAAATGCATCATAGCACTTTTCTGTTCAGCTCATTCTAATTGGTTAACTGCGCTGTGGAATATCTTCTTAAAGCAATATTCCACTTAGTTTTAACATGCAGGTTATTCAGCACTTGACCGCCATGAAAACCAGAATATAAACTAATCACTAAGATCGGATGCAGCTGGGATTTTCATTCTGGTTTTCATGCTCAAGTGCCAGATAACCTCCATGTTAAAACTAAGTGGAATATTGCTTTAAGCTTGCGGCCTAACAGGAGTTTGTCCATGATCTGCTTATAAAGAATAAAAGCAATAACAGAAAGTCAACATGAAGGCAGTTGAATACTCAGTTATGTAATCCTGAATTGTTTTTATTTGTCATTCCATTATACCCCAGAACAAAGGATATGCCCTTGGATAGATGCATTTAATACATTTCTTACAATCCTCAACATTTTTTGTTACAAATAAAATTTTATTTTTGATGTAAACATGTTTTCACAGTGCATCAGAAACTTCACTGACAACAATGATAATTAGGATTTCAATAATAATTATAATGTAGTAACAATAACATTTTAAAACCTATATATATAGAGAGAGATTTTTGTCCATATACAAACATATATGTACAACACATCACATTCAGCCTTGTTTGTGTCTTAGAAATTGGGGGAGAGGGGCCACAAAACTTCTCCTGATGTGTGTGTGTGTGTGTGTGTGCGTGTGTGTGTGTGTGTGTGTGTGTGTGTGCGTGTGTACACCATAGGGGGAATAGAGCATCATCCTGTAGTACAAACTCAAACAGCAAATCTCCTGAGTACAGACTCTTTGCTTTTCAGAGGATAAACAAAAGGGAAATATGGATTCCATACAAACGTAAAATCTTTTGTTGTCGTGCTGCAGCGGAAAGATTCAAATTCTGGTTCCATCCTCAATCTCAGTCAACTATAATTGCAGCGGATTAGTGCTGATGTATAGACAGCAGTGGATATAGGATTTATCACATCATGCAGACCCAGCTTGCTTACAGCATAGTGTGTGTGCATCATAAACCATTACAACCATATGGAATTTCTGCTGATTCAGTCTTGTCTCAAATGGGATTGTTTCCTTGCTACTTCTCCACAGATAAGAATCAGTGGGTCAACAGATTTAAGACGAGCTCACTGAAAGGAAATGTTGATACCATGCCTCATGCTGGGGGTAAAACAGATTTTTTTCGACGCGAGGGCAAAAGATGAATTACATCCAGCCGAGGCCGCAGTCATGTCTGTCTGTTTAATGCACTTTTTTTCTGACAGCATCAGCACTTTAATTTCTCAGTAATTAAGCTTGCTTTAGTAAACTGCTTATCCAAGCAGCCATAAACATTTCTTGTAATTTGATTCCTTGTTAAATAAATATATCTCCAATTCAGATTCATCTATGATCCATCACAGGCTGCGAGCCACAGATACACGCTGCAGTAAGTCTGTGGGAAGGGGAAATGGTCACCTTCACAGGAATTGCATATTAGAGCTTGTTAAATTGTAAGTTCCCAGCTGGCTCTGCCACTATGGGATATGTTAAAAATGCAACGCACAACACTCCCACTGGTTGGAAATTGGGGCTTAATAATGTCTAACAGGAGGTGTTGCCATAATATACTGAACTTTTACAATAATTACATTTTTAGTGATTGCATTTAGAAAGAGATTGAAAGAACCTTTGACTTTATGAGAAACTATGGGGGATCAAAGCAATTTTGATTAAAGACCTCTTGGCCAATGATCACTTAAGCTCAATAAAGGGGAAGTCTCACTTTCTCCCACACAGTTAAGTAACAAATTAGTGGGAAATGGATTCTGTGAGGTAGGACACAAAATCAGTATGATATTTTGCACTGGAGCTGCATAATAAGTCGCCAATATGTGTCAAATGAAGCCCATCACCCCCATTTCAGGACACTGCATGGGGTTTCTCCATCCCCAAGCTGCACATTTAGGCTGACATTTATGTCAATATATGAGTTTAATTTGACATCTGTACATACACATATCTACATACATGCAAACCAACGGCTATGTGAAATCCCTGACGTCTGATATATAAATGCGCGTGGTTTGAATGGGATGAACCAGTAGAGAGAGAGAGAGAGGACCCTGGTGGGAATGGCTAGTGATATAGAAGGTACACCTTGGTACTGTGCAGTATATGTTCCTTGAGTTGAACAGAATAGAAAAAAGAGACATCAGAATAAGAAATTCACAGTTATGTTTCCTGGTTTGTACATCCATCTTCCTCCAAGAGTCTTGGACAAACAAAGCCCATTCAACACAGGACTGGAAGCCAAGCCTCTGATATGTAGTAGAGGGTTTTTTTTTAAATGCTAACCTGCATGTTGGTACAAAAATACCGGTTTCCAAGACAACAACATTTTGGTTTGGAGTGGAAGATGACTGTAACCTTTGGTACCAACATGACACAATAGGACATTCTTAACTCCATTGTGTTTCACTAATCCTTCATCTAGACCAACATCTTGTTCTCATATCCTGTGGCCAACATGAATCCAGCAACATCTTTTACACATTAGCTAAGTTTAATTCCCTGATATTGATATATGTGCACCATCTCTACTGTTACCAGGGAAAGAATTGTACCATACAGAGTTAGTAATATTCACCCGAAGTTCATCCTGGAGGTGAGAGAGCGATGAGCAGTAGTGAGCTGCTACCCTGTGGACCCATGTAAGTAATTATAGAGCAGAGAAAAGATGAAGATGAGACAGAGTTTTGTTCCTAATCAATATGAGGATCAAGTCCTGATGTTATCTAAATGTCAGTGAAAAGGCCTGTGTCTTTTGCAAACTGTGCTTCTTTTCACACCATCTGCTCTGAAATCGTGGTACAAGGATGATTTAGTATTGATATTTTCTGGAGGCAGTCGCTCCCATGGGCAGAAGGGTGATTCGAGGAGCACAGCCAGCTGCAGAGCGCATCACATGTGCTGGTGTGGTTGTATTGCATGACTTAAAGCGAATTATTCAGTGACAAATTGAAAGTGTTGCACTTTAGCTATTGTGTGGGGATGAGATGGCAGATGCTTTGATGCTGTGGCATTCTTTGAAAACTGCATTAAGAAATTGGAAAGCACAATTTTTCTTCTTTAGAACTGAGTCAGGCAGCGCTAATAAAAGGAATCATGAAATGGCATGCTATTGAAAAGAGTCATGAAAGTCGACCATGACATGCTCTTTAGCAGATCTAATTAATCTTGTCCACGGCAGGTCTTTTTGCACTTACATTTGATGACCTATGCTGCCGGAGGACAAATGGAAAACTGCTTGTTGGACAAACACTGCAGTTAAGCTCAACTATGCTCGCTAGGCATTTTTCATCAGAACAATGTTGGCAGGTGCTGAGGCAAAGCCTTGTGTCTCTCATGTTACAAATCCTTGCTATTGAGCAGCAAGCCCTCTCTGTTCAGTCTGAAGAGGAGTACTAAAGGCAAAGGGAGGCCAGCCATGCATAGACGAAAAAGTTAATTTCTCCTCCTTCCACTCAATGGCTTGAGGCACATCTTTAGTATGCCTATTTTACTAATGTTTTATTATTTGTGAGTCAGACCCAAAAGAAGATGTTGATATACTGTATGCTTCTCTCAGTATCTGCACACTTGCACTTCTGCCTATGAAAGCACATTTTAGCATGCACACTAAGAGGCACATTAGAAAACACACACACACACACATATGCAAATAAACCCACGTAATCTCTCTCTCTCTCTCTCTCGCTCTCTCTCTCAATCACTCTCACACACACAAACTCTCTCACACACACACACACAAACACACACACAGCTTTTTACTAAAGGTTGTCTGAGGGCTTTTAGTTTTTAGCAAGTGATAGCTGCTTGGTTGCACCCCTTCAGTTTCCTGGACATATAAGAAGCCATTATGTGAAATCAACTTCACTCTGCAGTTCGGCACCTTTGTCCACCAGGTTTACAGGAGCCATCTATCTTTTTCAGCAATGCCTGTAGATTAATTGTAAAACATGGGTAAAAGCAGCCAAACAACCAGGGATTTCTTGTTCTGGGTAAATATTTGTTTGCTATTGGAGTAATAATTAAGATGACCTTTCACGCACAGCTGGTAATTACCCGAACGAATTGGCATATTCATCCTGTAATTGTTTATTGCCTTTTGTCTGGGTTTCATGTCAGAGCAAAAAGCAAAGCTCCTCTGGGTTTTTACAGGACGATTTCTCATTAGACCTTGGAGGTCAAAACATTGTCTGTCCCAATGTAAATAACTGGAAATACTGTGAAAAATGTATTGTGTGTTTTGTACAATTTAAGTTTTGTCATTATCATCACGTTATAATCTTTAAAAATACACAGTACTTTCTGGGCCATTGTATGATGGCTCCGCAAACATCAATCAAATTTTCTCATGTGGTTATTAATATTCAATAGTTTTGTGTTGAGGGCTCCATATATATTGTCTCCATCTACAATAGAGCTTAATCAGTGTTTTGCATGGGGCTCTACTAAGTCCTGACGACAGCCACTAGAACATCTGTTCTAATTGTTCAGCCATGGCTTCTGCCCTGGACACAGCTGATTGGCCAAGATTGACATTGACATGTCACTGAACTGCGATCAATACAACAAACCAATGGGTTAATTGTAGGAAGTCCATGTTCTCTTTTCCACTCACAAAACCAAATCCCTTTGATACTTCCTCAATGCTCTTGGGCGTCAAGCTGCTCTGCTCATCTTGTTTTTGACTCCCCAGTAGGTTGTTATATGTAGCAACTGATTTCCTTTACCTTGTCAGTTAAACTAATTGTGGTTTTGAATCCCTGACTTTTCCACAGCAGCGAGGAGTCAGGACTCATTTCTATATTAATAACGGCGCTACTGTGGCCCTCAAATTCGGGAAATGCACAAATACCTATCAAACAATATTTCCCTATATAAAAGAGTGGAAGTTTCAATATATGCTCCTGCTTCTAATCCATCTTGAACTGATCTGTGCACTGCATCAGGACTCCATGGATTCTCAGTCTCATAAGCTTCATCTGGATCAATCAGAGTCATGAGGCAGTTATCAGCTCTTGTTAATTTGACCTGATGAAATACTGATGTCCACTTCTGTGGTTGCGTGTTGGCTGTCTGGCTTACTTAGGTTTACACTCCTATATTGGCTTTTAACTTTGTGGTCATATGTTGTTGTTTTTTTGGCAGTATCACATGTTTGAGGCATAAGACAACCTCTCCCATCAAAGGGAGAAGTCTGTTTGACCTCCAAAGTGATCAATTTGTTTTTCCTTCAATCAATCTTGTCCTTCTGTCTTCAATTAAATTTTTCCTTTTTTCCCTCACTTGCAATTAGTCTGTCTGTCTTTCAACCTTCTCCCTCACTGTCTCTTTCACCGTTCCCTCTTTGTCTCTCACTTTCACACCGGCTGTGTTTGCGTCTCTCTAGAGGAAGTCGCTCTGCACCTCATTGGAGAGCTGACTGACAGCCACTTCGCTATGTGTTGATCCTGCAAGTATTCTGGCAGTCTGCTGGGGGGTGTAGTCTTGGCAGTGTGATCCAGTACCAGAGCCTGTCTCGGGGCAGGGACAGTGCCTGCAGGTCCCGTGGTTGTCCGGCAGCCCGTTAGACAGCCTTGTCGAGTTGCACTCCTCTTTGCGCTGAGACTGCGTGCAGCTTCCCTTCTGGGTGGAGCCGTGCTGACACAGACAGGCACAGAGTGTCCTTCTGCACTGGGCCATGTCCCGACACAGGGACTTGCGGAAGTTGGGCTTGAAGACCAGATAGATGATGGGGTTGTAAAGGGTGGAGGACTTGGCAAAGATGGCCGCCAGGGCAAATGCCATGGGCGGCACATCCTTTGGGTTACCAAACGCTGCCCACATGGACACAATGGCATACGGACTCCATGCTGTGAGGAAACCGATGCACACTGCCACAGAGAGCTGAGGAGAGAAACAGGTGCAGACACAACACACATAAACTCAGCATATAAACATACTGTATATTTACTTAGGCATACACTACCAGTGAAAAATGAGGACACACCTGATTGAATGTATTATGTTTTTCATTATCTTAAAGCCATTTTGAATTAAATGCTTGGAAATGTGTTTCACGGTTAGTTTTGATTTGTTTAACACTGTTTTGGAATTTTGTTTTTTCTATCTTGTCTTGCCTCGGTTATATATACTTTTGATGTAAGTTTGTGTAAGGTATGTCTTGTCTTATAACTATGTTGTTTAAAGAGAATAAACATACTGTTTAAAAAAACAAAACAAAACACTGTTTTGGTCGCTGCATAATTGCATTTGTGTTATTTCATAGTTTTAATGTCTTTACTATTATTCTAAAATGTGGAAAATAGTAAACATAACGGAAAATGTGGTCTTAAAAAGTGAGTAAGTGCATTTACCTTAATGATGAGTGCATGTGCATTGGTGATCTTGTTCTGTGGGGACATGTGCTGCTGCACGGCCTGGCGGGACCCCCGGACTGTCAGCAGAATGAAGGTGTAGGACAGGAAGATGACAGTGCAGGGCACAATGTAGCAGAAGAAGAAGAGGCAGACGATGTAGCTCAAAGCTGCGGTGCTGTGGCTGGGTGCGTGCCAGTTGATACAGCATGCTGTGCCGTAGGGCTCCGACCCGTACTCGCCCCAGCCCGACAGCGGACCCACAGCGAACACCGCGGCATAGCACCAGACCCCTGCAACCAGCAGGCAGGCATGGTAGTACGAGAACTTGTTACCTGAGGAACAGGGCGACAGGGAGACAGAGGCACGGGAAGGAGAGTTGGGGAGAGATTACTGACAGATGAGGACATAGAGGAAGGATACAGAAACAACAGAATAGCAACAATATGCCGCTGAAGCATATTGAGTCTGGTTACCTGATGCTGATAATGGGGAATGAGGGAGGAGGAAGAAGAGGAGGAGGAGAGGAGGAAGAAGTGGAGAGATATAGTCCAATATAAGAGATTAATGGCATAATTGGAAATTTTCAGTGAGAGGGATAGGCGACTGGGAAAAGAAGATTAAATTGCAATCTGCAGGTAATCATCCTCACTGTGAGTGTGGTTGGCTACACTGAACCATGCATCACCGCGCCTCCTAGAACGAGCCTATAGCAGGAATGCATCAAGCCTAGGATGGAAATAGTGATAAATTCACATGATCCTCCATTCCTGCCCATGTAAATATAGATGTAACCTCGGGCATGTTCAGACAGAGGTTAAGCTCTTGTGCCCCATAGGGACACACAAGTAAAGTTAGCAGCATGTTCATAATGCCAGGAACCCAAACATAAATATCATGCATTGTGAAAGTAGATTAGCAGCTCAGCAGCTTTACTGTGAAGCCATGTTGTCTAAGGAAAGAATTCAGGAAACTATTACACAACACTGACTCCTTACTCTCCATAGTCCAGGCACCATGCACATGTGACCCCATATTTTTTTTTACCATTGCCTTTTCTCAGTGTGTTGTGCTGTTAATTTCCCTCACATAGGGAACTGCCTTGGTCATTGCACTTATGAAACGTCTCTTAAGTAATATCAAAGTGTGTGTGGCACAATATTTGCAGAATATTTCCAAATATTTTGTGATTTGTTGATATGAGTAATCATGTATCTGGAGCCTCTGCACATCAAATGGTGGAATCACAAACAAATAATCATCTCCAACACCTTTCACCTCCCATGCAATTATCGAAAATAATGATCAAAATTCAAAGGTTCTTTTTAATGTTATTACCCATACCAATTTACCCCATGTTGAATACTCTTCAGGGAAATGTGAAGAAATTTTAAGCCTCCTTGTAAACAAAATTGCCAATATCAGAATGCAGATCACTGAAGCCACTATAGTTGTATTTGTCTCCATACAGAGTCCTACCTCAGCAGAATCATTTTATACTGTCGCTGCAGACTGATTAATCAAGACCATAGCCAAGATTAAACTCTGTAGGTGCACCTTTGATAATCTGCCATTCCAAAATCCTGCTGCCAGACTCCTGACAGGAACAAAGAGAAGACAACCTCAATTCATTGGCTGTATGCAGTGTTGCCAACTCTCTTCCGAGGAAAGTTGACTGCTCAAAAAGTCGCTGGAAGCCGCCACATTAATGACGTAATCAGGAGAGAGGATTGCATAATAAATTAAAAAATCCAATAATTTTTATGTCCAGGCTTTTGCTTTGATTTGCAGGGCCATTGCCGAGAAACACTTCATTCTCCATTCAATGTCACCCTCCTCTCTCTGTCACTATTATGATAAAATGAACCTTTACTTTGAAGTTGACTGATACTTGTATAAAGACCTGTGGTTCAAGGGCCTCAACATGCTCATCAAAGTGGTGAGAAATCTGTGTGTATTGTCCATGCCACTGCCCCGCAAGGTCATATCCTTTTCACTGTGAAAAAAAACCCAACTCACAATATCACCATTAAAATTACATAGTGCTATCACCATAGTACATATAGTCCTTTTTTAATCTTAATTAATAATTAAGATTAAGATTAAAATTTAATTTAATTTTGAAATTATACATCCCCCTTGGTATTTCCATAAGGTTTTTGCAGTGCTACGTACCCAAATACATATTGAAATTGTTATTCTCAAAATAATCAATTTCCACGCTTTTATTTTGAAGGCAAAATTGCTGAACCGCATGTTACACCCGGGCCACACCGCCTGCATGAGCGGCGCGTGTGCGTCGCGGAACCTGTTGCTTTTAATTTCGGCGCCGCAGTGCGTCTCAGGTGGGTCTCATCCAGAGATTCGGCGTCTCGCCTATTTTTTCAGCGTGATGCACGCGGTTGTCAGCAAAAATAGACAGGGAAAATGATCTGTTGGTAGTCATACTGACATCATACCAGCAACATTACACCTTTCAATACAGTTTCAATGTCTATATCTGTAGAATATGTCACAGACATGAAAAAAAAAAAAATCTGTTTCCGTTTCAAATTAAAAGCCTTCTAGCGTTTCTGTGGACAGAATCCCTTCATTTGTTAACACAAGGCGTCTATTGTTAAATATTTGCAGGACCGTGTTGTAGAAAATTCAGTGACTTGCACGGCTAAATTAGTGGAGTACCGGCTTTTAATTGTGGAAATACGGTAGTCATAGCAGAAACCCCACGTAGGCTATAGGCAGTGTTTTTCCGGTGCTCGCTCGCGCTCGCTCTCTCTCTCTCTCTCTATCTCTCTCTCTCTCTATCTCTCTATCTCTCTCACTCTCTCTCTCTCTGAACGAGGGTAAACAAAAACCACGCGACTGCTTCCTTGGTACAACTCTTGACTTTTCGGACCGCTCATCAACATATAAATTACATTTATAATGACATGAAATTAAACATTCTATGGCCACTATCAAAGGCAAACTCAATGTAGAAAGATAGGCAGCGCCGCAGCAGCGCCGCAGCAGCAACGCTCTCTGTGTGGACACCACAGGCGTGCGAGCCGCAGCAGTTCAGCGAGGTAGCCGTCACACACCGCTCACGCAGGCGGTGTGGCCTGGGCGTGAGTTGATGCTAAACCTGACTCATTTTGTCAGTCATGGACGTAAGGTACCGAACATTACTATGCTTCAAAACTGCCATGATAAGTTTTGATTTTGATTTTTGTGCTTGTGCCTTTTTTAAGAATAGGTGTGTATCTTTTTTAAATGATAGATATCTCAAAACTCCTTAAGTGTACTGCTGCATTTAAGACCCGCTTCCATTCACAGTTGCATGTTAAGCAGTGGAACATTGGCTTGTCATTTTCTATCACCCATGGTCCAGGTCTTCATGGAAAACACTGAGACAAGCCTCAGTACCGCTAACCTCCTAATTGATTTAGAGCAGGGTGCCTTCGCTGTGGAATCAGTGGGTAGGAGGACACAGATAGCCTTATCTATAGTGCCACACAGCCTTGGGAGAGAGAGATACAGAGAGAGAGAGAGAGAGAGAGAGAGCTCAGCTAGATGTTAGCCCCTCTATTTAAAAGTTCAAGTTGAAGGTGTGGGGTGGTGAACAAACCTTGTGGCACGCTCTGAAGTGAGAGTGGAGTCTGGGGACAGAGTGGGCTGGATAGTGATTACGGACGGCTGTTATCAGATGTGAAGCGTCCCTTCAGTGATCAAACTCTCCAGCTATCCCAGCGGCATTTGAAGGATCCAACTGGAGCTTATCGGATGAAAACAATTTATTTTCGTGGTCGATGCAAAGCGACGAGCCCTGTTAAATGGGTCTGTCTGTTACAAGTAACAAAGTTAAAACAGTATACAGCATGTTGGACATCATTTCCTGGAATCCTTTATCTTATAAAAGATTGTTATTGTTTCAGAACATTCATAAGCCATGTTCAATAGGAAATATAGACTGGTTGTGCCAGATTTTTGTTTCTTTAACAAAGAAACTGGTCTTAAATTCAATTGTAGGTAGCATTAAAAAGTCTTAAATTTGTCGTTGCAGATACTGTGTTTGAAGTGAAGGGCTTATCATCACACAAAACGTAAATCTTCCGGCTTGGTTTCCTGTTTTTTAGGCTACAGCTTAGTCACCACTGAAAGTTTCGTTTTTGTACTTTGCATTTTGCTCTGTATGATCATGATTTCGCTTTTGGCTGCAACCTGAAGTTTTCCTGTGTTTTTGAGAGCATCTGTGGAAATTTTTCCTAGAATTGCCTTCAAAAGAATCTGTGGATTCTCTGATTTGGCCAGCACAGAGCTTTCACACCCATCAATGCACCTAGACGCATGTTTTTAACACATATCCTGCACCTAAAGCAGTACTGGGGGTTGTATATCACAGGTACGCTCTTTCACACTGAAAATCTACCTAGGTCTGGCCTAACTTTTTTCTTACACTTAGCCTATGCCAGGCAACACAGAGGTGTTGACCCCAAAACAGCTGTTCTTGTTATTTGGAGAACTGGACTCCATTTCTAACAAATGCGTGCCCTCCAATTTGAAGCACCCAAATATGTGTGTATATACAGTATATATGCAAGATGTAATTGATATATTACATCCGGTGCAGGTAAAATGATAACAAGCAATGTACAATGTATGATGTACTATGCACATGGCATTGGCTGTATCGAGTATACACATTCAGATTCAGTTTAGCAATCATTTTGGTTGATATCCAAGAGAGAAAACTGGTCAGTCATGAATCAGTATCAAATGGAAATGCTGACTTTTACTTTTTATCCCCAGCTAGACCACTTCACTCACCATACTGTAAGCACCGTGTGATATACTGTCCTATATTGTAAGGCATGTGGGCTTTGACTGTGATTGAGGGCTACTTCAGGTCACTGGTGCCTGAAAACCCCACAATTCTCACAGCCAATACCACTTAGCATGAAGAGAAATAGCCCTCATTGATTCTCTAGTCCTCTTTTACTGTAATTCCCAGCTCCCCTCTGCTATACATAACCCCATCTCCTTCCTGCCATTACCCTCCTATTTAGTGAACCTCAGGGGAAAGGTATTTTTTACCCACAGAGAGCCTCATACTGAGGAAACGTCAAGTCTCTGGTTCCCCGATGGGCTTCGATCAAGCGTTCCAGGGATTCACAAGTTCATCAGCAGATCATCAGCGGCGGTAGACGAAGAAGCGAACGGGAAGCACTAGATCTTTGTTCTGTTGTTAGATCACCAACTCGGGGCTAATTTGTCTGTCAGCAAATGTTCGATTGAGAATACTAATACGCAGGTGATGTACAGGAGCCGTGACAAAAAAACAATAAAGGAGCACTCAGTTATCCAGAATAAATCTGATCCAGCTCTCCACAGTCCCATCTCCTCTTTCACTTTATGGCTCTATCAGGATGCTCTCAGAAAGAGGTGACAGCATGACAAATGTCTACATCATTAAAAATTACATCAAGTTTTTTTTCAAAGCACTTCAACAATGCAGTGTAAATTATATTTGTTTGTGTATGCCTCTTCAACAGGTATGAGACACATATCCAGTTATAGGACTCTCACTCTAACCACCAGGCCACACCAACATCCTGGAACTTTACACTTTAAAGATGGTTTAGGATGATTTTTCTGAAAGCTCCTGCTTCATTCATGCGTTTTGTATATACTGCATATATATATGTGTGTGACATGCACACCTGTACACACACACACACACACACACACATACATGTGTACATGCTTGTGTGTGCTCTTCAGTCCTTGTGGAGACCACAACTGATTAACATTCAAAATTTTGCTATCATAGACACTAAAACCTAAGCTTTACCGTAACCCGACATTTGGCCCTAACCTTAATTATCTGTCTGTCTGTCTGCCTGCCTGTCTGTCTGTCTGTCTGTCTGTCGGTCTATCGGTCTGTCTGTCTGTCTGTCTGTCGGTCTGTCTGTCTGTAGACACATTCTTGTGAACACAGTAACTCAAGAACAATACATGACAGAAACTTCATACTTATACCACAATCTACATATATTTGCATATAAATAAAGAAAAACTGACTTTCTTAAAACGGCTATAACTCCTTAATGCTTTAAGATACAGACTTCATAATAATGCCGCCCATGTGTAATGTGAAGACAATTATGTTGACATAGAAATATGTGCTACTTAATGCATTCATAACCTTAATTAATGATGTCATTAGCATAACTGGTTATGTCTAATATGTCAAGGTATGTGTGGTGGGACATTAGGCAGCTCAGGTGCCTTTTGCTAATAAGAGGCAGCACTTTCCATGTTTTCTTTTCTTTTGTCCTCACAACAGTAGGCATACATGAAAACACACACACACACACACACACAAACACACACACACACACACACACACACACACACACACATACACACACATGCACATCCAATCCTATTCAATTAAACCCAAGATTATTGTCTTCTGTAATAATCTGACACCGCAGCTGGAGACCAAAGCTTGTGTCAGCATCTCACAAGTTTTATCCCGCTCTTTTATCCTGCTGTCTCTCCAGAGCTGTCCTGCTCTCCACTCTCTGCAAAACCAATCCTCTGAGATGTCTGTGCGGTTTCTCCACATAGTTCTTACACTCCGATGCTTGTTTGTTTGCTCTCCTTTTTTCACTCTTTATACAGTATGTGTGTTTGTGAGAGAGTGTGTGTCTGTGTGTGAACGGCTAGAGGGACTGTCTGCACGGGAGTCTAAGCTTGTTTGGGAACAAGAGGACAGCATGGTTCAGTGGTGTGTCTGTAAGCTGTGTGTATTTGTACCGGGCTCCTTGTGGCTGAGTCTCGTAAAAACATAATTATTTGCGCTCATCTGCATTTCAAACAGTATTATTTGTGAGACTTGAAGTCTCTGGGGGTTTTGTGTTCTCTATTATAGACTCTCTTTCTCTAGCTCTTCAAAAATACAGCCTTTTCTTCAATTACCTGCACCTATTAGCGGCAATTGTTCAGCCCACTGGAGCCTGGAACATAGACTTCAATTCAGAAGCTGCTAGCTGGTTCACTAAATCTTTAAGGCCCCATGAAATTGGATAGCCCTCCAGATGTAAACATAATTAAGTTATATGCATTTTCTGTAAACTGCTCTCAATTCATAATTATCACACCTGAGATGTTTCTAAATTAATTATGACTTTGCTAAGTGATGCTCTGACAAATGACCACTTTTTCCACTGTGGGACAAAAAAAACTAAAAACACTGTAAAGATGATTTAATGAGCAAATTTAGCATTAATTAATTAATTAATTAATTAATCTTGGAGAAAAAAAAAAAATCTGATTCCTAGGCATAACTGATATGAAATCATTCTCGTGTAAAATGTATATAGACTTATGACTCATGGGAGTGTCAGCATCAAATCAATATTTTGATAATTTGCTTCTTATGAGTGTATGGCAAAAATGATAGGCCCTGTATTTTGTGTCTGCAGTCAGCTGTGAGTTTTGCGTGCGGATTTGGCTTAGACACGAGCAATCATGTTAATAAATCCATTTTGGCCTCAGTGGCTGAAAGATTAATTATGCTCATTAGTGCTGTACTGCTTGGAAGGGTTGCAGTCATACAAACACATACAAGACACATTCATACAGGGACGCACATGCAAAAACGCCAATGTAATGCGTTGTATACACACACACACACACACACACACACACATATACACAACAGCTCTGAATTCTACAAAATGAAAACATGAAACTTTCCTTCTTTCCCTTATGTCTGACATTTTCTGTTCCTCCCTCAGTTTCTGTCACGCAAAGAAGTATTTTAGAGCTATGAGGGAGCAGTATCTCACCTCAGGACCTAAATTAATTTGTCTCTGATTTTAGGATATAGACATGCCATGGCCCCTCGTGCTGTCTGGCAATGCCCTGGGTTACAATGGCCTCGAGGGGCAGTGCCATCAATTAAGAAAAATTTCGGGAGTAAGTCTGGTAGAGAAAGAGAGAGACAGAGAATGAGAGAAAGCTAAATCTCAGCATTAAATAATTTTAATCTAAAATTTAAAGCAGTCTTAATTGCCCATAATTAGCTAATTCCCTTCTCTAATATCAAAAATGCATTTGCACAATCAAATAGATATTTTAATTAGTTCCGTGCATTTGCACCCACATTAAGGACAGTTTAGAGCAGTGATTTTCAACATGGGGTCCGGGGACCACCAGGGGTCCTTGAGGGGGTTCCAGGGGGTCCCCAGAAAATTGATGAAGTGTTAAACTTCAACATTACTTCATTTACACAAAGATAACACAATTATAGAATGTAGAAGAATTACTATTTTGATCATAGTTTCACTATTTCACTGTTGAGATAGTCATGGAATTCTGGACAAAATCGTAAGTAACAATAAAAATATTTGGGTCCGAGAGACACTCTCTCATCAAATAAGGATCTGTGGCCCTAATGTGTTGCAAATTAGGGGTCCTTGATATGAAAAAGGTTGAGAATCACCGGTTTAGAGTATCCTATCCACCAAACCTGCATGTCTTTGGAATGTGGAGCAAACCCACACAAATACAAGGAGGACACGCAAACCCCACAGGTCCCCCAGATCGAACACAGGTCCCTCTGGCTGCGAGACAATAGTGCTGACCACTGAGCAGCCATGCAGCCTAATTGATAATGCATGAGGTTGCACACTGATTTAATATGCTACACAATAAATACAGATTTTTCTTGTCCTTAGTTAAGTGTATTGCCTGTCCTTGTGTCATCCTTGTTTTATTACTCTGGAATAAACCGGAGAAAAGTTGTCCTTAAGAACTACTGGAGAATAATAAGAACAGAAGTATAAACATTCACCTAGACTGCAGCACTGTGACCTGTTCCCATAGTTCCCATAGATCCAATTTGGTTTGTTTGGCCAATGTTTTTTGAGTAAACATATTGCTCAACAGGGAGGTTTTTCATGCTGTAAGCACCATCAAAACTGCCAGCAAAGTGCTGCAAGGCAATCATGCAAGTCCAATAATTAGTTGGTTTATGAATTTTTGCAAACATAACACCCTGGCACGGAATACATGAATATGTTATATCAAAAGACCTTTTAAATATCTCCTGATTTACATACCCTCCTCTTTAAAGAGGTTAGAGGTTAAAAATGCAGGCATGTACATTAACATTACTGCGCATGGCCACTTAGCCAAAGTGAGATGGAGAATAAAGCATTTCACTCTGAAAGCAGCCCTTGAGTTGCTGGCCTCATTACTTTAATTTTCTTCCCTTCAGATTCAAGGTTTGGCCTCAGTGAATTCTCAGAGATACAAGAGAGTAAAATCTGTTTCTGCCCAACTGGCATCCTTTGATCCTTTGAGAAACAATGAGTTGAACAAATCCACATGGGTGAAGCAGGCCTTCTGATTACTCAGTGATTCATTTTCTCCAGTTCATCTGAATACTTCCCTCTGTTTATATATGGAAATACTGTAATGATGGTAGTTTCTTACTGTATAATGAAGCTATGAGGAAAAGCAAATTGTGTTTGTGTGTGTCTTTGTGTGTTTGTGTGTGTGTGTGTGTGTGTGTGTGTGTTTGTGTGTGGAGGGTGGGGGTGGGGGTGGGTGGGTGGGGTGGGGGGGTGGGGGTGGGGGATGGGTGTCTTACCATAGTTGGGGCAGCAGACCTTGAGCCAGCAGACGGAGGAGAGCACCGTGAGGTTGGTCAGACTGCATAGGCCAAACAGAACACCACAGAACGCATAGACAGTACAGGTTGTCTGATTAAACAGCCACCTAGAGAGAAGAGAGAGCAGGAGAGAGAGAGAGGGGAGCATCAGTCATTTCATTCATCATAGATTGACATCATGATCTCTGGTTAGGATTTCTCTGCCTGGTGAATCTGTCAGTGAATTACACAATTGGCACCCAACAGATGAAACAGGGAAGGAATTGTCTGACCTTCCCATTACCTTCTTCCCTCTGCTTGGGCCACATCCAAGCACACTGAGCAGTAATGCACCTTGACACCATCACAGCAATCCTTACTGCGGCTTATCAATCACATACGCTCGGGGGATCAGAGGAGCGAGGAGGCAAGGGATAATGGACGAAGCAGGACAGAAGAGAGAGAGATTACCATGCGTTACCACATTTCATTAATCGATCTTAATGTTCAATATCTCCCCGTTTTTATAGCCTCTTTGATGAAGACATCACACGTCATCGGTCATCCCTCAGGAGGGGAGTGTTGTGTTTCTCTGTAGATCAGCAGCAGACGTAATTTCCTCGAATTCTTGTTTGTCTCCCTCTTCTAGTAAAAGATAACTCTAAAGGCAGGGTAGCGCTATTCTCCACTGAACTACAACAAATGTGGAGACGGTAGAAAGGAGAGGAGAGGAGAGGAGAATGCTCGCTCACCTGTGAGTGAAGGCTGAAGGGATGGCCAACGGGAAGAGGGTGATGGTCATGCTGAGGTCACTGATGGCCAGGTTAACCACAAAGAACTCCGCTGGCTTCAGGGAGGACTTCTTTCTATAGGCCACAAACAGCAGGATCCCGTTCCCCAGCACAGACAGAACACCTGGCAGAGACAAGAGCAAGAAAACAACAGGATAGAGAGTTGCAGAGAGATGTAGAAGTGTTGTTGTATTTGAATACATATTCCTAAAGGAAGCAAAAAACAAACACTTACCAAAAATGGTATAGACAGTCCCCATGAGAAAGTCATTCTCTTTGGATATTCTGGACAAGAGCAAAAATGTTTCAGAGGCATTTCCCATCTAGAAGCAGACAGCGGAAAGAGAGCAGAAGGAGAGAGAGAGGGACTTGTTAACTTGCGTTTTCGCCCTCTGGCAATTAAAAAAAAAAACTTCCTCAGATTTACGTCTCTGGATGCTTCGGATAGGACAAAACACACAGTGACTCATGGATCAGACCACAGCTATTATTGCAATGCCCTAAAACCATAAGTTACAATAATAAATACAGTTTAGTTCCACTGAAACTGTATTCAAAGCTTTCCATTGTTCAGTTCTGTGTTAAACTACTATGTTTACTATAGAACCTACAGTATGTCTTCATGCCTATATCATTAATTACCAGTTAAAACTATCCAATATATAATTTGCCACATTAAACAAATCAAAAATTAAACACAATATGCATGTTTTATCCAAAAATGCATAACAACTTGTGTCACCACGCAGTAGCGGGACATATTAGCTTCAGACTCAACCACTTTCTCATCAGAGGGATTTTTGGAGTGGGTTTGAAGCTCTGTTTAACGCCCCATCTTTCTCTGTCTAATTCCTTCCCCCCTCTTCCCTTCAAGTGATAACACAACAAACCATGAAACAAGGACAGGGGATTCACTTATGTCTGCAGCTCTTTCTCTTTTTCAATTTGTAAACTTACATACAGAGTCGAGCAGAGAAGAAGAGGCTCTTTCCATTTACAAATTGACTATCCTCCTCACACTGTGGAAAATTGGACATGGGAGTAAGAGCAGAGAAAATCACGGTTTCATCCTGTTTCACACCTTAAATCAATTTTTCCTAGAAGTCAAGTTATCTGCATATGTATGACATGCCAATACAGTATACAACATGGCCATGGCAGGTTTTTTAAGTAATTTATGGGTGGAGATAATTTAAAAATATATATATATTCATAGGCTGTCTATTTACCCAATGACTACAAACTGCCTCTATATATACTATATATTAAAAAAGCCAACAAAAGGCAGGTATGAGACATGTTAAATCACCTGGGGTTAAGAGTGAAGCTGCTTTTGGGTAAATCCCTCTTACCATATACTCAGGAGATTATCTTCAAAGAGAACCAAGGCAAAGAAATTCTTTTAATGTTATTCTCTGTGGTCTTCCTGTTAGAATTTATGAGGCTTCTGTGAACGTAGCACACTTTGTAAGCAGATGCAGCCCGTACATGTGCATGCACGAGTCCAAGTGCATGTGCACATGCATATGTGTGTGCCGTGCATGCATGTAAGCACTCACGCGTGTGTGTGTGGGATTCAGATGTGCCAAGTGCACCTATTATATGCAGTCACTGAGCGTCTGTTGCGAGGAGGAGGTGTGATAATAAGCAATAAGCGTGTTCGATGCAAGTGGAGCGTAGTCGAGAACTGGGCTGAATTTGCTGCAAGGCTTTATGCTGTTTAATGACTCCACATATTTTTATCTAGAGTGAACATCACAGTGGGACTATCGATTAGCTTTCCCTAAACTGTAACGAATGAGAAAACCACTGAGCTGCAGTAGTTCTCACCCCTGCACCCTTTCACAGCCAATGACAATCTGCTGTATCTTTGGGCATGCTTTGCATTATAGAAAAATGTATTTAGGAAACTGCATTGCATTCTATATTTACTCCTACTGTATGCTGATATGGTGATGAAGGGTCATGTCCTGGATGCCTCTTTCATAATACCATCTTTCTGGTCCTATATGTATATATGTGATTAATGATACTGATCTCCTTCCATACAGTGACCCCATCTGATATGAGCATCATGTTATTACATCTGTTGGACCATCATGTCACAGTTCTTAGCTTGCAGCAAGACATTAGTCAAGTGTAGCTTATGGTAGTTTTTGTTTGATTCAACAAATAATTGCAAGAGTGGATCTGGAGAGGAGAGAAGGGAAGAGAAGATTGCTGTGTTTTCTGAAAACCTCATAACTCCAATTTTGATGATTTTCTTTTAAGTTTCATGGTAACTTCAATTCTCTAACCTCTTGGGCGTGTGGAACCCCTTAAAAACCAATTGCACTAGCTCAAAAATGCATGGTGGTCAATCTGAAAACAAGGCTGTTCCCTCTTTGTTCTTGGAAAGTTGGCATTTGGGAGATACAAGGTTACGATGATAGTGTCGTTCTGTCTGTCTGTCTGTCTACCTGTCTGCGTCTCTGATTCTTCACATTCTTGCCCATTTCCCGTTCTACTCTCTGCTCCCCTCTCAGCAAAGTCAGAGGTACAAGGGGCAAGACAGATGAACTGTCTGTCAGAGAGGATGAAGGCAAGGGAAAGAAACTGAGAATGACAGAGAGATGGAAGAGGAGAGGGAGAGGAGGGAGGAACCCTTGCTCCCTCCTTTCACCTTGAGAGAGCAAAGAGTGTAATAAAGAGTGAAAGAAAGTTATGAAGTGGCTGTCAGCCTATAGATGAATGTGGAACTGGGGCTAATCATTATAAATGACAACTTAATCCTTGCTGCCATACAGCTGGAACTGACAGTCCACACACACACACACACACACACACACTTATACTCAGAGGGAGGGAGAGAGAGAGAGAGAGAGAGAGAGAGAGAGAGAGAGAGAAGAAAGAGAGAGAACAAAATTGTCAAGGATAGAAAGAGAGAGGCGAGGTGGATGCTTTTGTCAACGAATGCAAGGCTGGAAAGAATCAGTGAGGAGAAGGGAAGGAGGAGAGAAATCCTGTTACCCAAAATGTCAGAGGCACAGGATATTTTGGGTGAGTCAGTGGAAATTTGATTGGGTGGCAGCTTATGTCAGACACAATGAGGCTCCTCACTTTGCCTCGGCAATGAGAACCGAACAACGACGGAGATTACCAGTTAGAAGAAAGGGACAAAGTGGGTATGTCACAATTCAGTGACACTGAAACATCCGCCCCGCTGTGCGCACACACACACAAACACACACAGAAACGCACACACATCATTGCAATAGCCTTGCCAAATGCAAAGTGGTTTAGAGAGTGGGATACAGCAGAGTAGAGAGTATATTTTCTCCTGAATAAGTTTGGGAAAGCGATTACTGTAGTTATATTTACACAGTCACTGATCTCTCGAGCCTCTATTCTGCAGTACCTGCCTCTCCCTTAAAGACTAAAACAGCTCCAACCCATCTTCATCCTTATCCTCCTCTACTATGCCAAAAGCAGCCCTCCTTTTCTCCCATCCTCCTCTCCCATCAGAGGCACAGAATGTTTTGGCTGCATGGCAGTAGTCAAAATTACAGAGACACATAACAGCAACGGAATAGCACTGGCAAACACCCACATCCACATTCACAGTCTCCAACTGCTTCATGTCACTCACTTCACTTACTGATCAGTATGCCAATCCTCCCTCTCCGCAACATAAGAGCTGACCTGAGTTCAGGACTTGGATCTCCCACGCTGTAGCATATGGTCCATATTAACCTGTGATCCGACCTATGAAATCCCACCCAAGACCAGAGACTACTGAGAATACTGAGCTTCATTATACTGAAATGGATTTGAAGGAGAATATCAATTACTTTACTTTTAATTACTAGTTTTTCGCTCATCAATATCATTTCTGCTCTACATCAGATCTAATCTGACAGTTCTTCAATGCTCTATGCCATGAGATATGTGATTAAGTGGTTTGATGCTGTTCAGCTTGTTCATTTCGAAACTTCATCACTTATCCTTCTCAATCTGAACCCATAATCAGTCACTGCAAGCTGTTTTTTTCATTTTGTTTGGATAAATTGGTTATAGCTTCCTTATTTCTCAGAAGCAGCAACTTTAACAATTACAAGCATCAAGTTACCAGATAAGTAGCAAATGACTCACTGCACTCAGGAGGAACAGTGTATGGAAGTTTCCATTATAACCTGGGATGTAGTGAGTAAACTCAATTTAACCACTTTTTTTATGTGTGGAATACTGTTTAGTCTCCTTTTCAGGTGGACATAAAGCTTTATTATATAAATTCATAGTTCTTAAAAGTAAGTAACTCACATTTGATATTAAGAATGCTATGAATTTATATAATAAAGATTTATGTCCGTTTGAAAAGGAGAGTAAACAGTATTCTACTTATCTGGTAACTTGATGCTTGTTAAAGTTGCTGCCTCTGAGAAATAAGGAATATCAAATGTGAGCTGTATCAGGATAGGGTCTTTCAAGAAAAAAACAATTCCAAGTTAATGCTTTTCTGAGAATTGAATTGATTCTTATTGATGGTTGTTTGCCTTATGATGATCACTGACTGGAAGTCCTAGTTTACCCACCGTTTTATCACCACATCAGGGATTAGAACTGCTGTAAACTTTTATTTCATGTATAATTTTCATTAGCAGGCTACTAGAGATCGTGTAAACACTGTTATTTACAACCTCTGTGTATGATTTTGGGACCTAGAGGTGTAAGATGGGAAACAACAGAAACTAGAGGAATTGAGACTTGATGTAGACCGGATGTATACTAGATATGTGTAGCATTATTAGCATTTGTGTTTTGTGTGTGTTTGAAGACTGCATATGCACACACGCACACACACACACACACACATATACCTCCGCGTTCCAGTGTGCCTCCCTGAGTGAGAGTGAGCCAATGCATTCATTCAGAACGGCACTTACTGAGCCATTACAAGTCTTGTTAGATTCATGAATAATGAGTCAAAATCCCACTACAGGGACCTAAACTGTGCATGAAATATTACCCAACCCCTCGAGGAGAGAACACACACATTATCCTCCAAACCACCCAGGCCACAACTTATTTTGAGGTGGAACTGTAATTAAGAAAGAAAAAAAAAATCTCTCTCTCTCTCTCTTTGTAACTCTCTTTCTGTCTGTGTCTATGTCTGTCTCTTTCTCTCTCTGTTTTCACACAAAGTGAAAGGCGGAAGTAGAAATCAAGCAAATGAAAGCCAATGGCAATTAGTAAGTATGATTATGCAAACAGGACATGAGTGATTATCATGTTTCCCCCAGAGATACAGATGAGAAAGATACGAGGAAGACTGGGACTCAATCCTTTTCTCCTCTCTACCCCCATCGCTCTCTCTCACCCGGTTCTATCCATTCTCCCATTTATATTCTACCCATCTCTCCTCCAATCCTCTTTCTCCATCCCTCAATCCACCCCAACCCTTTTCCCCACTTCCGCCATCCGACAGTCTCTATCGTTCATCCTCTCCCTATATTTTCCCTAAGCCTATTCATTCATCAAATCCCCCCTCTCAATCTTTTTTCTCTCTCTTACAACTTCCTCTTCTCCCTGGTATACCTCTGCTTCTTTTACAAAAACACAGCACACAGTTTTGCCTCCCTCAGAGAGTTGCGTCACAACTTATTTGCCTCTCCTGGATGAGGCCAATTATCAAGATTCACACACAGATGGTAAAACCAAACAAATGCTGCGGAGACACTGCTTTGAGCTTGTTCAGCGTCTCGAACTTTGTCTGTGTGTGTGGGAGTGTGTTTAATGGTAACTAAGACATTTGGAGCCATGTGTTAATATGAGCATAAGTGACAGTCAAAACCATCACCCTGAAAATCTGTTTTTCAAACTCAAGTAATGAAAGATTATACTTCATATTCAGGGAGTGGAAAAAGTTCTTTCATTCATTATTCCTGTTAACAGATTTGTAAAGCTTCTCTCTTCTGTAAGAGACTAGTAGACAATCAGAAACATTATCTTTTACACTTTTACACTAACAATATATTTAAATTGTTCCAGGCGTAGATTTGTATCTTTTTCTTAGATTATAACATGAACTATCGACCTCTCTCAGTCCCTGAAAAGACGGTTCATCCCATTTTACTTAATTCTTTGGTTTCTTAAATCGCACCAGTGGGATTTAAAGTCTGCAGTGCTGCTTCTTGTAACAAGCGTAATTTTAATGCTAGTACAGTGCTGTATAACTCAAAGGAAAATGTACATTTTCTGTTAATCACATTCTTTCTTACCAACAAGGAATGCACTATTATATGCAGCAAAGAAAGACACAATTATAAAAAAGGGATATTTAATAACACACAAAAGCATCCCGCTGTACATATACCTCAAATTAAAGTGGAGAACAGGCAGATTTAGAAGTACTTTACATAGCAACGATTTATGGTGAAGAAAAGGGCAAAGGCTCTAGTTTTGAAGTGAGCAAAGGTAGAAATTTTACCTTTCTGAACAAAACTACATTTTATGCTTTATGTCTTATTGAACCGCACTAAACAAGACACAGATACATGCATCAGAGGCTCCTCTTTCCAGTAGAGAACTATCTACTTTCTTTTCAAATTACTTGAGAGCTCAGATGGGTCCTGGAAAGATGATCTGACAATTTTGTGCCTCATCACAAGTTCCCTTGGCCACTTAACACCGCTATGATTGACAAAGCTCATGTATTTCACCTGAAGAAAGAATAGACCTTACTCTTTCTTTAGCTCTTGAATGCCTGTGCAGCAACATCACGTCTTACCTCAGAAGCTGAACAGATTGACAAGCCAAAATGGGCCATAAATTATTGAAGACATGGCATGAATAGGATGTCACTGCAAGATTCAGATCCTTTTCACCCAGCATGCACAGGAAGATGGAGGTGCTTGATAGGGATTGTATAATATGCTGTGTCATGTATGTGACTTTGAGGACTCCGCCTGGCTGCATGCGACTTTAACTCACTTCTAGCCAGATGGAGGCTGTTGTTCCCTCTTCCTCTCTATCTCCCCTCCATTTATCCCCCTTCCCAATGCTCCCGTCAATCTTCCAGTCATCCATCCCTTCGGTCAACTGCTCTCCCATAACAGAACCCTACGCACAAACATAATCCAAACATTTACACACGTTAATGCAAATTACATGTGGCGAGGTTGCCTCTAGCGTTCCCCACCTCCCCCGTCCCTCCATCATTTATCCCTCCATCTGTTCACCTCTTCGCCTCTGACAGGAATGGCTCTCAAACAGCACATTGCTCAAACATTGACATTCTCTCTTCATGCTCTTAGTTTGTCTTTCATATCACAGGGCACATCAATCCCCTGCATCCCCTCTTTCCTCACTGTCCCATCTGTTTACCTACTATCTCTTTAGTCACACAGCTGAAAACACAATAGACGTTTCTACATATCGGAAGCGATTCGTCTTGTGACGACCAGTTTGATGTAGATTTGTGTGTGTCAAAGCAATCAGGTTGGGCAAAACACTTGGAGCAACCAGCAAACTTGTTTGATGGTTTACTCTCATTCCTTGTATTTACTTTACATTCACTCTCTTTTTACTCTTTCTCTCTTTCTCATTCTCCATTGCCCAGTTGGAGCATTAAGAAGAAGCATATATATACAGTACATATGAATCGTTCTGTCTAATAAATATCAAACACCCGAACCTGAATTTTATTACGTACTGAAAGAAGTACAAAGAGAGCATACAACTGAGAAACAAATATGTAATGTATCACAGATGAAGAGAACTGTGGCAGGGATTGAGAAAGTGTGTGTGTGTGTGTGTGTGTGTGTGTCATGGCGGCTGGAGCATGGCAGCAGGTGAAGGCTTGAGCGCAGTATTCTAAGATCTAAACACACACCCATAACTGCCGTTGTAAATGTAGTCTTGTGCAAAATGATATTGTGGAGAATACTGTGTGTATGCAACAATGTGGTTGCCAATTAGGCATTATGTAACTGACTGACTCAATATCTGACTGCATTAATAGTGTTTATGTCCTTTGTATGCTTGTATTTATGCAAATGAATGGTAGCAGATAAGAGAATAACAAACATGTTGACAGACATCCACAAATCAGAATCAGAATCAGAGCAGCTCTTGAAATTGCATGTCCCAAAAATTTAATACATCCACATTTCACTATTTCTGCATACATGAATATAAAATAGCCTATGTATACTCCAGCAAAACAGGTAAAGGAAATACAGGCTGATTGCACCCTCTCTAGAATTTGTCAAGAAGCAAATGTGCATAAATCAAGCCTTGTAGAGCAAGGACTTTTCGTGTCTTCATGTCAGTCACTGGGTGTGAATGTGTTTTATATTTATTTATACATTTACACATTCATAGGCACAAATCTGAAGTTGGATGTTCACCATTATCCTACAGAACCGGTACCTGCGCTGTCTGCGCTACACTTGATATACGTTCATGTGTCGGCATTGATCGGCACTTTCATAGTTATTTCTTTGATGTAAGCATGTCTAAACACCTGCCTTTAAAAATAGCCTAACCTATGGCTCAGTAACAGAATTGTCAAATATACTTGAGAATGCCAAGACCCTAAATAAAGTTTCCAGTGTCTTCATTTGATCACAATATTACCCGTGGAAGTGCAAACCCAATGTAGAACCATTTTTGTTTTGGCTTATCCCTGTGGTAATTATGAAAACAGATTTATTTAGCAGGTTGTTTTTTGCCAGTTTCAGATAAATAAGACTTATCTGCTTATAGCTTACTAGAAATTGTAGGCCAATGGGCTCGGCCTATTTTTGTTCTCTAGCCTTAAGTGGGTGTGGAATACTATTTCAAAAATGTAACCATTGTTTGGGATTATTCCAAAGATTGTTGAGGCCAAAAAGGGTGGACAAAGAAGTATGAAGGACTTGAGTCCAATCAGACAAAACTCATGTATCCCTCTAGATCATCGTCGCTCCGCCTTCTGGTGAGCCTCGTCAGGTCGAGGCTCTCCATCTGTACACGCAAAGCGCTGTCCATGGTGCTGAATCTTGTCGTATCTGGACACAAACTTCTGAAATGTGCCTTTTTCTGGCATTTGGTGCTCCACATTTTGGAAATGATCTATTTCATATTTGCTGCAAGGCAGTGGATATTTTTTGGTTGACTGCCTTTCCTCTTGGTGGAGCAGCAGTCTGCACGTTGCAAGAGGATATACCTGACATTGTATTTGAGAATTTATGTGCCTTAAGTGGGTCACTCTAAAGCAGTCAGTGCTTTAGATTGAAATTCTCCCTAGGGTCATGGAAGATGATCGGAAAATATTGTGAATTAATAGCTTAATGCCAGCTAGATGAAAAAGACCGGCTCTGTAGGGATTCTTCTTCATGCTTTTTCAGAATGTTTTTTTAGGCTAGGCTACTTTACAGGTCAATCTAAAGAAATCATTGAATAGAGTAATTAGCCCCTGGGTCTTCGCACTGGTGTCATTATATGTACATTGTACAAGTATGTATATTATAGCCTAATGTGGGCTACTTTTGGACATTTTTCATTGGGGCATTGACATTATAGCCTGAAACACCAGTGCATGTCAAGTCTACAGCCTTTCTTACAAATGTGATTTGGCATGATCAGAGAAGACATACAAGTAAAAAGTAAATGAGTGTAAGGGGCTTGTTTCTTTGTCCCAAGCATAGGGAAAGGGTGCTTTCATCGTCCCCAAACACAGTGGGGATTCCCACTTCCTCACCTCATGTAGAGGAGAGGGTAAAATAAAGGAAAATGATGTCATAGACACCAATAATTTCAGAGAGAAATATATATATTATAGCCTACTGTCTACAATGTGCTATATTGATGCTCATAAGCTCAGGACATAATTAAGTCAAGTCAAGTCAAAGTTTATTATAGCCCAATATCACAAAATATGTCTCAAAGGGCTGTACATTAAGTTGGGTTAATGCCCTACAGTGATTCTATTTATTCTGTGGGAAATTGTTTTGAGGTTCCTTCAATCACTACAATGGATTCAGGCACTAATTTGCTTCAAAATGTAATAGGAAAAGGCTTATTCTGAACCCGTAAATATTTGAAGGCAATGCTGTGATTCTTCCCTGATGGATGTGGAATTACAGTGCCTAGTCTTGGCATGAGATGCATAATTTTCACTGACAGGTTAGGCTACATTTAGTTAGATAGCCTATAGGCTATTAGTCAACTAAAGATAGACCTAGAGGCTAAGCTATATTGGCCATAAGGACTAACATCTAACTAGCATACTTGAAATATGCTGTGACATTTGGTCTACATAGGCTGACATAGGACATAGGACTAAGCTATTGGTAGTGTAGTGTGTCTGTGTGTGTGTGTGTGTGTGTGTAGGTGTGTGTATGTGAGTGTGTGTGTGTTTCCCTATGTGTGCCAGCTGCGCCAGCCTGTGTCTTTGGGCATGCACATCCATCCATCTCTAACAGAAAGAAGAGCAATGGGACAAAACTGGAACAAAAGATCCTGGACTCATCTCTTTATACTGCATCTCTCCAGCTGGATAATGGCGAGTGTTCAGCCCCACGCAGGTCCTCCTGGCTCCTCCATGCCCTCCCATCACCCTGCCTGAGAGCCAGGTGAGTGTGCTCCCACCTGGCTGACAGAGGGCTCCATGTGGGAGAGAAAGAGAACCACTGCCTCACCCAGTCCTTTGCCACATCTCCACAGGACCAGCCTGCTGCAGACTGCAGGATACCTGGCAGTGATGGGAGTGTTGGCAAAAAACTAATTCTCATATATGCACGTGTATCAATTTGCACGTGTATATATGAACATGCTTTAACAAATATGCTGCTCTGTTTAGGCCCTCCTCTTTCTGCTCCGATGTTGACCCTGCTTTTCTCTTCTCCGCTCGGCCCCAGCCTTCTTCACGCCTCCTCAAATACTCCTCACATCCCCTCCCCATATCACGGCCACCTCCACTCCAGTTAGAAGGACTCTCATTAATAAGAGTGTACTTGGATTTCATCTTCGACTTGAACAATTAGGATTAGTGCTGCGTGGAAAACATATAGGCTTTTTATGATATTATGTTGATTCTCCTAATGCTCATCCTCTTGTCACATATATTTGAGTAGAGCTAGGAACTTTCTCACGTCAGTTTCACAGTTGCTGTTTAGTTGCTTGTTATGCATTTCTGCCATGTAAATATCATCCCGGAAAGAA